>NW_007231596.1:274375-310185 GCF_000164805.1 Carlito syrichta | reverse complement strand
TCGCCGGAGCCCAGCAGGTCGAGGCTGCGGTGACCAGGAGTGGCCACTGCACTCCAGTTTGGGCGACAGAGTGAGACTCCAACTCAAAAAAAAAAAAAAGAGATAAGAATACCTGATACAGTAACAACCATTTCCTGAAAATGTTTATCCAAACCTATCTAAAGGGAAAATATTATTCTAATATAGACATATGTAACAAATACCTAGGTACTGCTCAATTTAAAAACAAAACAAAACTTTTCCTTGCTTTTGTATGATTTCACTGAAGGATATTTAAATACTTCTCTCTCCAAATAGTTTATTTAAATAACTTGAAAAATTTAAAGCAATCCATAATGATCTTAGTTCATTTAAGATGACTAATTAATCTCTATATTTGGATTTCCTACAAAAATGCATCTTTTTGATAATGATTCCTGTAGGCATTATGACTTTCTTTTTATCAAAGTGCCTTGAATAATTTGTATCTTAAAAATAAATGCATCCTAAATAATGATGCTTAGGTTTCCTGTGTTAGAATCTTTTTTTAATCTGAAGATAGATAAATGAAGTTTCAGAGTCCCAAACTTGGCTGCTATTTCCTTACTTTTGTCTTCCTTGGACCTTCAATACCTTAGGTTTTGAGAAGTGAATGAAAAAGCTCTCTTCTTCCTTGGTACTTAAAGTCTGGGACTTCTCTTTGGCAAATTTCTGTCTTTTAAGTTCTATCCCTGTTCTATTTAAATTTAGGAAGCAGTTCATGCCTGTAATCCCAGCTACTTCTACTTTGGAAGCAGAGACAAAAGAATTGTCTGAGACCAGGGGTTCAAGACCAGCTTGGGCAATATGGCAAGATCTTCTCTCTATAATAAATCAAAAAATTAACCAGGTGTGGTGGTGCGCACCTATAGTTCCAGCTACTTAGTGCTAACATTGCATTAGCAATGAAAGGCTGAGGCAGAAAGATCACCTGAGCCCATCAGGTCTAGGCTGCAGTGACTGTAAGCATGCCATTGCCCTCCAGCCTGGACAACAGAGTGAGACTCTGACTCAAAAAAAAAAATGAAATTAAATAAATTCATGAAGCATCTCACATATTCTGTCCAGATTTTTTTTAAGTGGGAATTTGAGAAATAGGAGTAATGTGAGTTCAAAATTCTTCTTTTTCCTACTTTTTTCTCTCATATAACCCTGGCAGGCATCACTCTCCTTCTCAAAGGTTTTTAGCAGACAGAAATGCTATTAATGAATTTATTACAGTGCAATCCAAGAACTGGAAGGAACTTTAGGTAGGTAATAAATAATATCCACTGGCTTACTTCTAGCCATAGCTCAAACAAGAAGATCTTGTTTTACATCTCTTTTGTTGCTTGATATAATATTCACTTCTACAGGGAAACAATGAATCAATTCTTAATTAAAAGCTCTGTTTTCCATTTTCAGGGACCCCACGGACTTCCTGGACCAAAGGTAATCCAACAAATCCCTTGATTGTTTGATTTCTGTTTCCTTGATAATCATGGAGAAGCATGATGGAAGCATGCCTGTCCTGTGTTATTTATTTGTCAAGTAATGTTGATAATCTTTAAGTCTTTAAGCATCCAGGTGTTAAAAATCTCATAACACAAATGACTTAGAACAAATGTAAGCGATATCACCTGGAGATAAATTAGTCTTCATTTTGCCTTTTTCCTTGTCACAATGTAAACTTCTTAAATTACTGATCATAATATAGTCAAGTCAGCCATTTAGCGGCAAATCTTATGAGATTCTCAGACTAGCCTAGATGCTTTTTTAAAAACATTGTCTCTAGTTGTATTTTTGGTTGTTACTAATTAATAATACTTGCTTGCCATATAGTAGTAGTGCATCTAAATGCTTTGACTATGTAGCATCTTAATTTTGTACTCCCCCTGAAGTCACTGGTATAGAATAGAGTGGGATACATCAGGTGTACTATATTGGGGAGATGATCTCTTCACTTACTTGTACTCCACATTCTTTGGGTTAAAAAGAGAATAGTCTTTTCTGTCAGAATTAGTGTAGCTTGCATTATGAAGTTAATCTTCACCTGTTCTTTGCCTTTGTGTGTAGACAGGATTAAAATTAACCCTGAAAGACAAGCTCCTCCTTCCAGAAAGCATATGTGATGAGGACCTGTGTCCTAATCTTAGCTTTGCCACTGAGAAGTCATATCACCTGGAGCAGATTATTGACCTTCTGTGATCCTTTATTTATTCAACTGGCTAACTTACCTCATAGTGTTGTGACAATTTAATGAAGTATAACTGTAAAACACTTAGCAACATATCTGGTGCAGTGTTAATAAATACCCAATAAAAGTCAGTTGTCATTGTTACTATGTGATGTTCTGTTCTGAACAAAAAAATTCTATAGCTCATCCTCAAGGCTGCTTGAAAGAAGGCTCATGGACTCCTGAAAGGTGGTGGATGAGGAGACACACAAATGCAATGTCAGCACTAAGTGTCAAAGCCTGGAGCAGTTCACTCTTCCTCTGTAGAGACTGGCTCTCTCTGACCCACTCAACTATAAGGGTGGCAGCAGATATTGGTCTAACTCAGGAAATATGAATGTTCTTTTTCCAGTCAGACAGGCGACACCCCCAAATGGAAGGAGCTCCTGCCTCTTCATTCTTTTTAGAATACATTTATCTTCTGGTAAGGTCAGTGAGTGATAGTGTCCCAGAAGCATAGATTACACTTTGGGGTGAGAATTCTGTTCTGGAGGTCAGAAGAGACATCTATTGCTTTGTCATCTTGTTAGGTATTTAACTTCTCCGGGCATTTTTTCCCCCACTCTGTACTAAATTGACATGTCCCACGCTTGGGTTCTCCTTGGATTTTAAGATGTCACTAAAGATCAGCCTAAGCATAACGACTAGATAAAGCAAACAAGATTGTTTTTAATTCCATGATTGATTCAGATGTCCTTCACAATGGAATTAAGAGATACCCAGGATACTTTTGATTTCTATGATGCAACAATTTATTTTTTTCATACAACTTCCATTGTGACTTAATTCACAAAATTTAGAGAACTTTAAAGTTGAAAGACCTCTTAAACTATCTATGGTAGTTCCTTTATTTTCTAGATGGTAAACTACAGGCCCAGAAAGTTTAGGTGATTTGCCCCATATTACACAGATAGTGACAGATCTGAGACTAGAATTTCCATCCAGGCTTGAGATTTGGTCTTTTCGCCACTCGATTTAAGGGTTTCAAAGGAGCCTTCCCAATTAATGCCCACTCCCATCCATGCATGATTCCTCACCAAAGAATCTCAAAGCCTGTCAAAGCCACCCTGCCTGTTCATCATCTCAAGACCACTTACTAAAAGTGCACACACATGCAAAGCCATGGATCTCCAGTTTAGACATGTCAACTGAAGGTGATTATTAAGACTTGGCCTTAGTATCATTTTACTCCGACTCGCTGGCATTGCCAGGATCTTCCCTCACAGACAATAGCATATTTGGATTTTCTGTAGTGTCTTTGCTGAGAACATCTTCTCTTCAAAATCCTAAACATTCACTGTGTTGTGCCAGTGTGTTCATTACTTGTGACCCTCTTGAAAGTTTAAATGTAGACCGTGATTTCATGGATGAATCTAGCTCAGTGTTTCTCAGAATCTTCTGATAAGGAGAATTACCTGGGAAACTTATTAAAGATACTCATTCCTGTGCTACTATAGGAATGCAGTTCTGGACTCTATATGTTTAACAAGCACCACACTGATTTTTATCATCTGGCAAATTGAGTAAATACTGCCCAGATTAAAGATATCTTCCGCCATGTCATTGTTACCTCCTCTCCCCCTTCCAGCCCCCACCCAGCAAAACTTTATAGGACATTTGAGTCTGAAATCATCTTTCTTTCACAAGTCCTTCAAGATTTTCTTGAGAAATTAATATCTATACTTAAAAATTGAGAAGTACACAGTCAAAACTTTATTTCTAACATGCTATTAGTGGTGGAGAATAGGTATACTGTATTCCTTTATTTAAAAAAAAAGCCAAAAGAATTTATCATTAAATAAGTTTATCATTAAACTCACACCTTCTTTGCTCTAACATTGGGCAGATGAACAGTGAGTAAAATTACGTTTAAGTTCTTTGATCTTCATATATTCCCTCCTGGGATTGGCAATTTGTTGATTAATCCATGTAGGGATCTGGCTTGGCAATGTCAAGTCCAATTCCTTAGAATAAGGACTTGCTAAGAATAAGGACTTGTTAAATGGCATTACTTCAGACATCAGCTGCTACATTTTTAGCTCATTCCCTTGGGCAAAATGCTTAAAGGCTTAATGTCTGTCTATAACACTGTCCTGTATATTCCAGTTTTTCCATTCCAGCAGAGTGGGTTTTTCCTACGTGAACCTTCTTCAGCATCCTCTATTCAGATTGTCTTTGATTTACTTAATCATTACTATGTAGTATAACACTAATTTCCTGGAGATAGCACTAAACATTCAGGAATTCAGTCACACGTGTTTTGATCGTAAGGGGCACACTTTCTTGGGAGTTTTGCTTTCTAGAATGTGACTTGTTCATTTCAGTTTAGTCACTATTTTTGTTTTTTAAATTAATGTCTGAGCTGATGCAAGACAAATCTAGCCTGACTCTGCTGTTAACTAAAACTGGAATCTGCAACTTTTTCAGAGATTGGCTTTCTTCTCTCGCAGTTTAAACACCCATAATAGCAACCAAAATTGGCATTTGCTTTTGCGTTTAGGGTGAACCAGGGTTAAATGGTGTTAAAGGATTGAAGGGTGAACCAGGTCAAAAGGGTGACAGAGGACCCCTTGGTCTTCCAGTAAGTAAAGAACACTTTCCATTTCAGTGCAAATCTCAGATTTGTCTTTCTACCCTAAGTAACAGCTCTGGTTTACTCAGCAGCTATCTTACTGTTGAGATTTCTGTAATAAGAAAACATATTACATTAGAGTAGAGCTCAGTTCAGTTTTGTTTTCTCTGATGTATGCTTTTGTGTCAAGGAAGACCCCATAACAAATAATGCCATAAATGTTCTGTCATTCTTTAATTACATACATGCCAACCTTCCTTTTTTAGGGATGACAGTTCTCCCATCATACTTCTCTTTAAAAAGTATTGTGCTCATTATTTCAAAAGTTCTTCCAAATGGCTTTTTAAAATAATTTAGTGTAGCTTAAAATCCTCCCTCAATTTTTTTTTTCTTTCTCTTTGGATACCAAAGACTGTAGTCCTGTGTTGGTGGCAGGTATGCAATTGGCCATTGTTGATGGCGTGAGGTCCATCTGTGGCTCCTTACATTAATCAATCATATTGTGTTCTACATGTTTTATGTTGTTTGTTTTAAAAAAATTCCCTGTTATGATATTCATGTGGCAATAGTAGCTAGTATAGAAGTAGTTAGCAGTTATGGAGAGGTTTGTTGTTTTTTTTTTTGAGTTGGAGTCTCACTGAAAAAGATATTCTCCCCCATTCATGCACTTTATGCCAACAATCTATTTTCCATGGCAAAAAGAAATTTTTAAAAAATTACTATTGAATATGAGGCTTTAGTTTCAAGTTTTAAATATGTAACCTATTTAGCGAATGCAAATAAAAGTTAATTAAAAACAATATGGATTACACTAGTAAAGTATGACATAAAATCAGTAATAGAAAATAGTCTACAGATATATTTGAGATGTGACAGAAAAAAAGTTGATGGCCACTTATTTCATTATTGCCCCATGGGAACTGTACTTTTAAGTACTAATGTGTTTCACTTAATACAAGTGACTTATGTAGATCAGGCGCATAGTAAATGTTTACCATGCGTTTGTTTATTAAATTATAATATATACCTTGTTATTAGAAAATAGGTTAAATCACACCAATTAGATCAAAGGGCCTCAGGCATAAAACCTCTATATGTGAGTCATTAATTTGGCACTTTAGGTAGATATAATATTACTAATATAAATTTTTTTACCATTCTCCAATTTATTTTCCAATGTTATACTAATGTTGCCCAAAGAAAGTATCAAAAGACAAAATAAAGTTTGGATTATCTGTTTTACTTAAATTTTCAATCTGATTTCTTTAAATTTTTTCCTAATTTCCAATTTAGGACCACTGATAATTTTTATGCAACATTTAGCTAAAAGTTCTACCTATGCTAACATTGAACAAACAATCAGCAGGACACATCTTTTATTGTTATAATTGCTATCTAAAGATGCCTTTTGCAGTTATAATATGAATAATAATAGGATTATACAGAAGGAATTTTAAAATGAAAAAATAAAAATGTTTCAAATGTATATGGTATAGCATCATTGGTAGAGTTACAGCTGGAATAGATTTTTGCTTACATTTTGTATTATTAAATGCATCTGAAGCATAAAATTGGGAAATCGTTCTGCAATCTTGACAAGAGAATTTTAGGGCCAGTTGATTTTCTTTCTTAAATATTCCTCGATCCAATCAACATTTTAAAGGACTATAAATCAGTATTTGGATTTTGAGATACAAAAACCATATCAAGGAAGTAATTGTGCTTATTTCTGAAACAAGCATCGGAAATGCCATTTTAAAAATCATTCACTATGTATAGCCTAGAGTTCAAGGTTTTTTTAAAAAGCGTCCATTGCCTGAGAACAGCATTAGATTTTTAAGCCATTTCCCATGCAGGCTTTCATGCAAAGATTATTTGAAGGAATTGAGGAACAATTTAGTTTGGGAGTTATTTTTTGCTTGATCTCACAAATTTTTTTCTGACTTTTTCCTGTTCCTAGAAGTCCCTCTAGTGGTGACTAATGGGAGCGGTAGGAACAACCCAGAAAACAATGAGTATTGTTCATGTAAAATCCACCATCTTGGCAAATTAAAATTCTGCATTTGTTATTCATAGCAACTGTTTTAACAAGTACAACCAGAACTTTTTTTTCTGAAATGCTAAATTTGATTGATTATTATAATGAGCCCTTTCTTAGGAGAGTAACACTATTTTTTCTTCAGAACCTAAAGAAATGTGTTGTAAATAGTACAGTCTTTAGAAAAACAAATTTCACGAGATAGGAGTAACTAACTACTTTGTAGGTCACTTTATAAACTTCACTAGCTTGATTTCTAAATAAGAATTAATCACATAGAAATGTCTTTAAAATGCCATTATCTGTGGGGTGTTTATTGTCATGTGATTTGTTTTTTTAAAAAACTAACAATTTGTAGCAATGTGATAATCATCCCAGAACCCTGTACTGCGTATTTTATTATGTTGCTTGAAGTGTTACATTTGTTCATCGGTACCTCATACTAATCTCTGTTCTTGTCATTCGTGTTATACCCACCAACCCTGCTACCAACCAAATCACAAAGGGAGCATCTGGCTTAGACGGAAAGCCAGGATCCCGGGTGAGTCAGTCCCTGGTCTTGCTCTGACATGTTTTGTAGCTGTGAATCTTGTGCTTCAGGATAGACCTCTTTGCTTCATGTCCTCAAATGATGAGGGGGATGCTTAGAGTTAAAGTAAAATGTGAACAAAAATGGCAACAGAAGAGGGACAGGTGGACAAAGGATGGGTTGCAGTTCTGTCTGGAGGAAAGCCAAACTGCTAGAACATCTTTCTAAAGTCTTTGTTTGATTCTGGATAATTTGCTAGGTGGTAAGAATGGCCAGTCTAGTTGGCGTCATTGTCTTAGGATCCTAGACAAATTTTTCCAAAGCCAATAGACATTCCCTGAAATTCTGTGAGAGAGGCCCTCTGAAGAAACTAAAATAACATGAATGCATTTTAACTTGCTTTTCCTTTTAGGTTTATGTCTGTCTTAGAAATGCAACTTCTGCCTTGGAACTAACTTTCAAATCTCTGTTCATAGAAATGACTTGTCTTTCTTCTGTCACTTTGTCCCTTTTCTTGGTTTCTAACAACTCCATCTTTTACATTTCAGCCACAGATCCTCAGTCTGTAAAGTGTTCTGAAGATGAATTTTGAGATCAGACAGTAAGAAAGAGATCAGTTAAGATGAGAATTCACAAACATTAGAATGAGTTTGAAACTCTGAATTCTTTCGTACCACAAGGCTCTAACAGAATAAAACAGAATAGTGGAACAGAAATGGGAATACTACAGAAAGATCGTGCTAGAATAGTTCTACATTTGCAAATATTATAATTTTTATATTATATTACATTATAGTAGTATAAGTGTTATAATATTTACAAGAATATTATCAATTCTTTGTAAATCTAAGCATAATCTTCCTGAAAATGAGCAAATATACTTAAAGCCCTTGCTACATTTTGAAGAATCTAAAAGAAATTTCTAGTTTTTCAATTCTAAAAAGCTGCTTTGGGCAGTTGTTATTTTCACTGGACCTCAGTGTTCTTAATTCATTCAAATATTACCTCCTCTACCACAGAAATCCTAATCCTGAACTAACCAGGAGGACAAAAAGCACTTATACCATTAAATCATCCTGACGGCCTGGTTTGTGAGTTGTAAGCCTAGTGACTTCAGTAGAATCTATACAAATAATTCCTACACTGTAAGCCCCTGTTGCTCTTAACAGAGCCACAAAAAGCTTGGCTTGAACAGTTAAACATTGTTCTTATTTATTTATTTATTTTTCAAATTGTATAACTGCTCAAGCCTCTTTTTTTCTTTTCTTTTCTTTTCTTTTTTTAAATTTATTTTATTTTATTTGTCAGGGTCTCACTCTGTTGCCTAGGCTGGAGTACAGTGACACAATCACAACTCTCCACAGCCTTGACCTCCTGGGCTCAGGCAATCCTTTTACCTCAGCCTCCTGAGTAGCTGGACTACAGGCACACACCACTATGCCTGCCTAATTTTTTATTTTTATTTTTGTAGAGGTGACGTCTTACTATGTTTCCTATGCTTCAAGCCACTTCAGCAGCTGGAAATAAAGCTTCAGAGCATGCCTGGTCAAAAGTGGCAGTGGAGAGAGGGCTTGAGGGAGAGGAAACAGGAAGGAAAATCAATTACATTATTCTTCTTAAGATTATGGGGCAAAGCGAAGATATTTTATTTGGTCAGAGAAAAAAATATAATTAAATGTGATAGGCAGTTTTTTGTGGGTACCCTTCACTGAAATGTGCAGTATATAATTCATCCATTTTGCAAGGGTCTCTTGAAAACCACTAGGCTGAAAGAATCATGTATAAAGCACTCTGAAAGGAGATGAGTTGACTTACTAGTGTTCTATCCCAGGAAAGGTCCAGGATAAATGAGAACTGCAATTCTTGCAATCCTTGTGATATGTCTCATATGATCTAATTTTATTGTTTTTTAGGGTACAGATGGTCCTATAGGACCCCATGGCCCTGCAGGTCCCAAAGGAGAAAGAGTAAGTTGCTCCTGAGGTTATTAAGCTGTGTACTAAAGAAAGCACAGAGCATGGCTCTTCCATATTAGTTGAACTTGAACTGTTCATTTTCTGGAAGAAATAAAGGGTTATCTAATATTAGATAATTAATATTAAATAAAAATAGATGCCATCTTAAGGACTATTGAGAAAAAAAAACCACAGAGTATAAAATAGAATATGACTGCCTTAATAAAAAAAAAAACAATGCATACATTTACATAGCTAAAATAAATAGCTCAGATGATTCTTCCTTAACTCATAAGGAAGGTATTTTCATTTGGCCTTCATCCAGAAAGTTGAAGTCAGTGGGGCTAAAGTTTCCAGGACTACATATTCTGGTTGATAATCTTTTACATAAAGCTACTGTATTCACTCAGAGTAAGTTATAACTTTCTTCCAAAGGAAATTACAAAGCCTAAGTATTCTCCTCCACACACACATGCTCCCCCTTTCTTAAGCTGAAGAATAACCTTTTTTTTTTTTCTTTAACCATGAGGAAATAATTTTCCTGCATTATAAAACAAAAACCTTTCACTAACCTTTCTATTGCTGGGCCATGTTTCCATATCCTTGGGGAAAAAAAAAGACATTCAGAATGGAAGATAAATATCTGACACACAAAAATGTACATCAGCATCAGCAGCGGGTCATCTGTCTGGAACTTCTCTCTCTTCTCCTTTTCTCTCTCTCTTTTCTTCACCTTGGAAAGCTCAGAAATCTTTTGGTGTGCCTGAGTGAAATTGTGTCATCAATTTCCCCACCATCAAGAATAGGACATAAAAAAAGTATTTTAATAGTGAGAGCTTTAAAATGTTGGAATGATTCACTGTGCACGTTTGTGGCCTTTTTGAAACTAGATAGACTTTCATCAGTCTGGAATAATTTGCTTTTAAAAAAAGAGAACCAGCAGTGATTTCTTTGACATGCCTTCCAAGTCCGTAATTCTGTATTCTATAAAATGATTTCATTCATTCAATACATATTTATCAAATGCTATTATGTGCAAAATATGGTATTACTTCTAGTGCAAAATAGAAACATTTTCCTCCCACTTGGGTAAAGCCTATTTTGCTAATTTGCTCCAGTGCACTGAATAATACTATTATAATTTACTAATCGTTCCTTAGTCTTTTATTAATACTTTTATTAATACTTACAAATATATACCCATTGCTGCAAAAGAAGCAGCTATTTTCCCTGATCTAGAAGAGTTTATAGTATAAAATTACAAAGAAAAAAATACATGCAAGAAATAGCCAGAGAATGAAGTCAATGTGAATACAAGTAATATAGACTATATACACAATGATAAAGACATTTAGCCTTTTCATCTCTAGAAAGAGATGAGTCCTAAAGGAACATAACACCTGAATCTATAGTTGTGTTGTTTCTAAGATCAAACCAACGACTTCTGAAGATCATCTTAATTAAAAATATTTAAAAGCTAAGAGTCTCATTGCTGATTCACTTGCCAGCATTGTATAAAGAAACCCAGCCCATGTACTAAAAATGGAACAGCAAATCTCAAGCAGTCTTTTGGCAGAAAGCCCTGGGGCTCAAGAGGGTTTACCGTTTAGTAAATCAGCTGCTACTTCCGATAGCCCCATAGTGTCACAAGAGTATCAGGTCTCAGTGCTGGAGCAGAATTAACCAGAAGAGCAAATGAAATCACTAAGAATTTTCAAAGGCATAGTTTCAGTCAAATGGTGTGCAGCGTAAAGTGTTACACTTGTATTTACTCAACATGTTAACTATCTTAACTGGATCATATATCAGGACTCTCCAAGTGCCCCTCACCCAAAGTGCTAAACTGGAGTGTGATTCTCACAGTTAATTGATGGAGACACCATCTGGACTCCCTTGAAAAAGTTTCCAATTTTAAAGAAGTGGGAATCAACAAAGAGGCATTCTAGAACAATACCTCAGTTTAACATGCAAATTAAAGAGCCTAAATGAAATGAGACCAGCCCAAAAGAAACCATGCGTTTGACAAGCAATGTTACTCAGAAAGGTTCAAGTTTATGATTGACAGCATTATTGTTCAGTGTCAGACACCTGAGGCTCCCTACCTTGAGCTGACTTCCTCATTTAGCCTCATAACTGCCTTGGAACTCAATGGTGTGTTAAGTTTGAGAGGTTCCGAAATACTTCTGGAATTACTTAATCCAGGAAAAGTTGCTCACTCAAATATTTCAATTCTAATGAATATGTGTGTTAATATTTCATTCCTGGGACCATGAGGATGCTTTTGTCTCTAAGAGACAGAGCCCAAACTCAAAATGACTTAAACAATAAAGAAATAAATGGTTTTATATAACAAAATATTCAAAGGAGGACTCTAGACTTTGCCTGGAGGCCCTTTTCCACGTGCTGTCTTTGCCTTCTGATCACAGGCAAGCTGGCCACAGCAATTCCAAGCATCCCCCTCCCATGAGACCTCAGTAGAGACTCTCTGCATGTCTCTTCCTTAGCAGGAAGAAAGCCTTCCCCCGAGCTGCCCAGTTGATTGGCCTAACACCTCATCTGCAGAACTGGGTCATTGTCCATTTCTGAAGCAGTCTCTAGACAGAGAATGGAATGTCATTGGAATTGTCATTGTTAGCTTAAAGTAATTATTGGGGCTGGGCTGTTCTAGAAGAACAGTTTCACAGACAAATGTTTTGGTGACAGCTCCTTTTTTTGCCTTTGCATTTTATTCTTCTTATCTATTTCAATAGTGTTAGTTTTTGTACAAATCATTTTTGGTTACATGGTTACATTAGTGATAGCTTTACTCAAATAAACCATGGTATATTTGCTTTAAAAACAAAACAAAGTCAAGTTTCTCAGTAAGAGGAAGAACAAGGAAGTGGTTATATCAAAATAATCCGTGGAAATTTATCCAAAAAGAATTACCCTAATCTATGGAGTTATTTCAAACTAGACCCACTCCATTTTATGTGAATCCTTCCTTTAAACCCCACCTCCCACCACACACACACACACACACACACACACACACACACACAAACACGCGCGCGCACACGTGTGTGTGTGTGTGTGTGTGGTGGGAGGTGGGGTTTAACACCTCCAGGCATGAACACACAAACCCAACTGCTTTATAAATCATAAATAACATAGCCAAATCAAACAGAAAGAAACTGATTTTGAATTAGTGTTCTTTAGGTTGCCAAGCTCTTATTTTATTAAAAATAAAAATTCTAATTGCATGATACTAATAATTGTTACTGTGAATGGCACATATTATTTGCCAGCATATAATTTCATACATTTTTTAATAAGCTGTACTTACTTTTTTTTTTTTGAGCATTTCACTCTGTTGCCTAGGCTGGAGTGCAGTGGCATGATCACAGCTCACTGCTGATTAGACCTTCTGAGCTCAGGTGATCCTTCTGCCTCAGCTTCCCAAGTAGCTGGGACTATGGGTGTGCACCACCACACCTGGATATTTTTTTTTCCAGAGACAGTATCTTGCTGTGTTGCCAAGGCTAGTCTTGAACTCCTGGGCTCAAGCAATCCTCTCACTTCAGCATCCCAAAATGCTGGGATTACAGGCATGAGCCACTGCACCCAGCACATTATAATACATTAAATACATTACATTTACATACATTATATACATTTAATATTCAGATCAATTCTTGCATAATATGAATTACTAGTCTTATTTTACAGCTAATGAAACTCAGGCACAGAAAGCTTAAGAAAGTTGCCACACAACCAGAAGCCAGAACTGGAATTCAAATATGAATATTTGATTTAAAGCCTGACCACTGTACTGAATGCAATTGTTGCTGCTTTAGCAATCACCATAAAGTAATCATGACTAAGAGTTTAATGAGCTTTTATCATATTTATTTTCAGTCATCCCACCTGTACTATATGTTATATGTGCCTCTATGCTAACTAGTTCCAGCAACTCTACAGTTAGACCAATGAAAGTGAACAGTGACCTGAAATTTGCTCATGTGGGACACTGGAGTCCAGAGAAACACAAGCATATTAGGGGGACTGCAGGCATACTTATCAATTGAACCTGCTGTTTTACCATGAAAAGAAATTTACTAACCTTTAAACTTCTTCAGGGGTATGATCAAAGAAGGAACATTCTCTGTTTGGCTACTCATGTAAACATTACCATCACTCCTGAAGTTTTCATACTAAATACTGACAAACACTGTCATTTGGAGATGGCAGCAGAAGAAAACACTATTTGAAATGCAGACTCTCTCTCTCTTTATTATCACAATTATTTCTATTCACAGGACTACCTCTAATAACACCTATTCTTTACAAGCATTCAGCATGATCAGTTAAGATTGCGGAAAGTGATTCTACTTAAATAGGCACTTGGAGAAAGAGTGAGGACAGTCATATATACCGACCTTATCAAGCAGTTAGTGGAAGGCATAAACGTTTTTAAACCCTCTTTTTCAGCAAGGAAGCAACACATGTGCATAACTGTATTGATTTGTCTTGATTCAACAAATATTTACCGAAGTTCCGAACGCTATTCTAAGCCACGGGGATGCTATAGGGAGCAACGTTGGAGGTCCTGGGAGCCTCATGAGCATATTCTAGTGAGGATAGAAGACAGTATGCAGGTTAGAGCCTTCCAGTGTCTCCCAGTGTATAAGGGCCATGGAGTCAAATATAGCTGGAGGAAGGAGGAGGGCAG
The DNA here is from genome assembly GCF_000164805.1 of Carlito syrichta. NCBI lineage: Eukaryota > Metazoa > Chordata > Mammalia > Primates > Tarsiidae > Carlito > Carlito syrichta. Next base: position 296,147 of record NW_007231596.1, on the reverse strand, counting down.
TCAAGGAAGGGTCTCTATGAAGAATTGCTTGACAGGAAAAAAAAAGGCATTTTAGTCTTACTTTAAAAAAAAAAAAAGTATTAACTGCCGGGTGCAGTGGCTCACGCCTGTAATCCCACCACTTTGGAAGGCAGAAGCAAGAGGATTGCCTGAGCCCATAGGTCAAGACTAACCTGGGCAACATGGCGAGACCTTGTCTCTACAATAAAAAAACTAGCCGGGCATGGTGGCATGCATAGGTAGTTCCAACTACCTGGAAGGCTGAGTCGGAAGGACTGCCTGAGCCCAGCAGGTCGAGGCTGTGGTGGCTGTGAGTGTGCCACTGCACTCCAGCCTAGGCGACAGAGTGACACTCTGACTCAAAAAAATAAAAGTACTGACTTAGGTGGGGTGGGGAGGCTCATGCCTGTAATCCCAGCATTTTGGGAGGTAGAGGCAGGAGGATCACTTGAGCCCAGATGTTCGAGACTAGCCTTGGCAGCATAGCAAGACCTGGTCTCTACTCAAAATAAAAAATTAAAAAATTAACCAGGTGTGCCAGTGCATGCCTGTAGTCCCAGCTACTCAGGAGGCTAAGGTGGGAAGATTGCTTGAGCCAGGGAGTGAGAAAGAGAGCGAGTGAAGGAAGGGAGGGGGGAAGGGAGGAAGGAAGGATAAAAGGAAGGAAGGAAGGAAGGAAAGAAGGAATGAAGGAAGGAAGGCGGGAGAGAAAGAGAAGGGCGGGAGGGAGGGAGGAAGGAAGGGAAAGGGAGGGAGGGAGCGAGGGGGAAGAGAGAAAGAGAGGGGAGGAAGGGAGGGGAAGGAAGAAAGAAAGGAAGGAAAGATAAGGAAGAAAGAGGGAAAGGGAGAAAGAGAGGAGGGAGGGAGGGAGGGAGGGAGGGGAAGGAAGGAGGGAGGGAGGAAGAGAGAGAGAGAAAGCGAGGGGAGGGAGGGAGGGAAGAAGGAAGGAAGGAAGGGAAAGAAAGAGTACTAACCTAAAATAATTAGTAACAAATAAATGGTTCACACTAATGCCAAGGAAACCCAAGAACTGCATCCAAGATATGCAAATCCTTTTGCACAGCCAAGCAACAGCAGTTCCTAACAGCCCCTCTGTCAAGGGCAGTTTAGTAAAAGATGCTACTTACCGTGGATTATGTTCATTCTGTCACTGGCAGTGACCCTGTACAAGCCTGAGTCTTTGAGATTTTGATAGAAGCTTTCTACACAGGCTATAAGACAGTGTGTGAATGTAGGTGTGTATGTATGACATAAATTTTCTGCTTTCCATTTTAGGGTGAAAAAGGAGCTATGGGAGAGCCTGGACCCAGAGGGCCCTACGGCCTACCTGTGAGTTCACGGTCACGTGCAAGTCACCACCTTCAGCATGCATGGGTGACCAGTCACTGGCACAGTTAAACCTTCCCTTGTGGGGCAGACTAACCATGTTAGACAACAGTCCACTAATGACCTACAATGCTGATAATCCCATGTCTGTCATAGATAGGTCATATTCAGTCTCTTGCCTTCTCATCATGTGCAAACTCACACCCATGCACGTCACCAGATTGAATGGGTCGGAGACAGACTTTGGAATAAACAGTACTAACCTGAAAACAGGATTCTGACTGTCAAATAATGTCTTCCTTATGCCATCTGACTGGACGGTCATAAGTGGCACTTCCTCAGAAGGTCACCGTATCCAAAAATGTGTGTGAAGACTTCATTTAAATTGACCTTCTTCATGGCCGGGCGTGGTGGCTCACGCCTGTAATTCCAGCACTTTGGGAGACCAAGGCAGGAGGATTGCTTAAGCCCAAGAGTTCAAGAGCAGCCTGGGCAATATAGCAAGACCTTGTCTCTATTACTAAAAATAAAATTTTAAATTTTAAATTTTAAAATGACCTTCTTATGACTCTATCTGTTCTCATAGGCTATTTGCTAAAATGACTCTTTCTAGTAAAAAATATTTCCCAAATGAAATTGATATTTATGATGATGATGTTTCTGACTTTTTCTGAAATACCGTGATGACAAATGATCTTCAGAATATAGAATATTGATAGTGCTCTATCTTCTGAAAATTCTCAGTTACACAAAATTCAAATTGAGTCCTCAAGTTTACTTCAAAAACATTATCTATGCCGGGCTCAGTGGCTCATGCCTGTAATCCCAGCACTTTGGAAGAATGAGGCAAGAGGGCTGTCTGAGTCCAGGACTTCGAGACCAGCCTGGACAACTTGGCGAGACCTTGTTGCTACAATAAGTCAAAAATATTAGGCAGGCATGGTGGCACACGCCTATACTCCCAGCCACCTGAAAGACTGATATAGAAGGATCGCCTGAGCCTAGCAGGTCTAGGCTGTTGTAACTGTGATGGTATCACTGCCCTCCAGCCTGGCCAACAGAATGAGACTCAGACTCAAAAACAAAACAAACAAAAAAATTATCTTTGGCAAAATTTTAATTGATTCAGTAGGATAATTGAGGACTGCATTAGAAGCATTGATAGCATTGAAAGATTTTTAACTTTGCCATACTTTCAACACACTTAAGAACTGAAATAATAAACTTAATCCATGATTACTTCAGTATTTTTAAAAAGCATATTTTGAAATAGTTTTCGAAATCTAATTGACAATCAAAGCAGACTCTCATGAACTTTGGGTAGATCCATAGTATGACACAACAGAGACATCACCATGACAGTCTGCACCATGGCAGTGAGTTTGTCATCCTTGCCTAAGTTTGCCTTATGACTCTGTGTATGTTTGGGGATCATTCATTTCCAAGGCTTTCTCAAAAACAGTTTTTAAGTTGCCACCTTCACACCCTTTATTCACTTGGTACACCATCTGGCCAAATTAAAACTACATTTAACAGTAAACAGTTTCACATTCTTTACTCATTTATGAGCTTACTACTACTAAGTTATGAAATTAAAGTAGCATTGATTCACATCCTCTATTAATGCTGGTGTGTTTTTAAATCAACTAAATGGTATTTTTGCTTTCCACTTAATTCCAAGCTTTCCACTTCAGCAGAACATGAGTCTATTTAACCCAATACTATAAAATTTTCATGACTCTTAACTACAACACTAACAGTCACATCACTTGATTTAATTAAAGAAATTTGTATTACTAATCAGTAAAGAATCTTTTTCACATTTCTGAAGTAGTTGTTCTAACACTGGTGCCGCATGTTCAGATAGCTTTAAATCAAATAATAACTTATTCAAAGAACTTAGGAACACTAATGTAGCTACTATGGTTCTTTGGCAGGGGAAAGATGGAGAGCCTGGTCTTGATGTAAGTAATACATACAATAAACATCTTCCTATTATAGTAGACGTTGGTGGTCTCCATCATCCATAACAGAAAGAATACTTCCTATTTTTTCTGTATATATAGCTATGCATAGAGCATATATTGCTGTGCATGTTGGCAACAATATAAAATACAGTAGTGTCTGCATGAGGTAAACATAAAAGCAAAATAAATAATTATCTGTTATAAAATTAATAACTGATAGTGGGTAGTGGCACTGCAAAACTCTTTCCCAAATTAAGGGTAATCTTAACGTAGAAGCATGACCCACTTATGAAAACAATATGCATAAAATCAATATACTTCCCACATGCTACCCTTAAGGAACGATATGTCTTTTTCTGAAAGCAGTTATGCAACATATTTTTCATTTTAGCATTAAGTTCCCATATATCTTATGTTAACATCATTCCATAAAATAGAGACTATCAAAAGTAAATGTCTGAGAAATGATCACTGCTAATCCTGTATTATGTGAATAATGAAAATACCAGAAAGAATACTAGTTACTGTTTATTGAGCACCTGTTATGTGCAGCCATCATTCTGATACTTTGTATACATCATCTCATTTAACATTCACAACAACTGCCCAGTAGATATCATTAGCTCCATTTTACAGTCAAGGGACTAAAGCATGGAGAGGTAAGTGATTTGCCCAACACACAACCAGGGAACTTGCTAGAATTCAAAATAGTATCTTGGTGTTCTTTTCACTCTACATTTATCTGGAGAAAAAAAAGAAAGAAACCTGTTGTGTGTAAATAAGACATTAGAAACTATTATCTCTAGGCTGGGCGCTGAGGCTCATGCCTGTAATCCCAGCACTTTGGGAGGCAGAGGCAAGAGGATTGCCTGAGCCCAGGGATCCAAGATCAGCCTGGGCAACTTGACTAGACTTTGTCTTTACCATAAATCAAAAAATTTGCCGGGCGTTGTGGCACATGCCTGTAGTTCCAGCTACTTGGAAGGCTGAGGTGGAAGGATCACCTGAGCTCAGCAAGTCGAGGTTGCAGTGAGCTGTGATCTTGCCACTGTACTTCAGCCTGGGTGACAGAGTAAGACTCTTACTCAAAAAAAAACCAATATTTTTTTTTAAAAAGAAAGCTATTATTTCTAAATGCTACCTTATTATCTAAGTTTTAAGATTGGCATGGCATTTTTTTGTTATATTTGAGTTTAGAATGTGAAATCCTAAAATATTTTTAATATGATTATGCCACACTTACACCAATAGATCTTTTTGGTTTGCTTTTTTATCCTACAGGGCTTCCCTGGTCCACGGGGTGAGAAGGGTGATCTAGGAGAAAAGGGAGAAAAGGTGACCTCTCCATCCTAGCATGTGCCTTGCTTGATACTTCTCATGCTGTCTGCTTTGCTATTCAGCCTGTGTGATTCCATCAGACACAATCTTTCTCCCTCCTGTGCTCCAACACCACATTGATGCCTGATCTAAGGAATCAGGTCTTCAAAGAGGAATGAAGAAGGCTACACAGCTAGAAATAAGAGCATTGTCTGGCATAGAAGAAAAAATTATAATCCCCAGATATAGAAGCTACAGGTTTTCAGAAACGTGACACCAACTTATTGAAAAATGAAAGATGTTTTAAAATTTTCTTTTAAAAAGTCAAAGTAAATAGCACAAATTTGCAGTTTTATCACAACAGAGCTCACCTAACCCTGTAAAGTCAGCATCCCAATTATCTTCACTACCTCCCAATAGGGATACAGAAATAGTTTGTGTATGTTGAGACTATTGATTTGAAAATGGAGGAGAAGCAGTGTAACTGAGAAACCACAATAAGTCATGGTGTAGAGACTAGGACTTTCTGCTTTCAGATTCAAAGCTGATATTAATAGCTTTGGATTTTTTTAATTAACATATTGGCAAATGTTATGAGGTCGGTGTTGAGTTGCTGTCTCAGGACTGTTAGCCCCAGTCTTTGGGGCCAGTATCAAACCATATGATTTTATGACTTGAAAGAGAAGTTTGGATTATGGATTTGAAAAATCACTTTTTCTTTCCTCTTCTCTGTTCTCTTTCCTCTCTTCTCTTCCCCTTTCTCAGTATTTTGCTCGGGCCTTTGACCTGATAGTAGATCTAAGAAGAATTTTTTTTTACACTGTACAGCAAAAGAAGTCATCAAAAACTCAACACCTCAGTAGAAAAGTGAAAATCTTAAAGTAGCTGAAGCTGCACTTTCACAGCACAAATTTAAACCAGTTACATTTCTCAGATTAAATAAATGCCCCTGCTCTATTTAACAACACTTTGTTTTAAAATGCCTATTAATTTTCTTGAACAGTGAAGTTCATGGCTGCTGAAAAGTAAGGCCAGATGAGAGTTGTCAAAGAAAGAAAACTATTAAGCCTGCTATATAAGTTTTAGGCCTTAAACATTTAATCACCTCCCCACATCCCACCAATAAGATAGCCCATGTAAGTGGTTCTCTAAAAGCACCACCAATATCATCACATTTATTGAGCTAAAGTGGTTCTCTAAAATTGCATTCATTCAAAAATCCATCACCATTAGGAGGATACTCATGTTTATAATTATTTATTTATTTTAAATTATTTTTTTGTAAAGACAGGGTCTTGCTATGTTGTCCAGGCTGGTCTTGAACTCCTGGTCTCAAGCAATCCTCCAGCCCCAGCGTCACAAAGCACCAAGACTACAGGCATGAGCTACCATGCCTGGCTTATGATCTTGTAACAAAGAAGAAATTACCAGTAATATAGCTTATGAAAGCATAAAGCTTGCAACTTCATCCTCATTAATCACCCATACAAAAAATATTTTCATGTTCAGATTCCATGATTAGAAGTTTTCTATTTACAGAAATTAGAGTCTAAATATGAATATTTCATGTGCATAATTCTTTGATATGGGAAATAAAAATTAGCAAGAGCTCTCATGCACTCATACCCACAATGACAGATGCTTTTTGTGTTGCCTGGGGAATCATAACATATTACAAAATAATGTTGATCAATAATAACATTGGTGCATTATTCTTTGAATAGTACTGCCTTTTTTCCATAAAGCTTGAGGTTCACTAAAATACTACTGAAAGATAATTCCTATAGCCTGGGACAGTAACATTAATATGACAGCATTTTTCTATGGAGTGGTAATCTGAGTTGATTTACCAATCAAATAATAAGTTGTATCCTAAAATACTAATCCCCAACACACCTGAAAATAGAGTCCTTTGCCTTCTGAGAAGAAAGAGCTCACCCAAACAAGTTTAAATTAACTTTATGTCATGGCACTGAAGTTATTTGCTAAGGAAGAATGTTGATCCATCTTGCATGGGTGAGCAACTTACTCCCAAATGTTCCGCCCATCTGACTTCCCATCACACCTGCTCTCATTTCACTCTGGCTTCTTGGGTGCCTTTGATCATGATTAACTAAACCACACAGAATTTCTCTCTTTGCCCAGTGTTCAAGAAACCCAAGTGGTTTTGATTCTGAACCTTCTGATGCAATCTTTTTGGCACACAGGAGATAAGTGAGGAGCTTTCTCTCATGCCATCAGAATGAATGTATTAATTTGAATGCATAGCTCATATATTTCTGTTATGTGTATTTTTTTGCCTTTAAATATTCTTGTTGCTTTGCTTCAGAGATCACTCAGCTTTATGGTAACTCTCACCCTGATTGCAGAATGAATACACTAATTTAAATATGTATCGTACAGTCTTGTGAATTCTGTATGACACCAACTCCCGATGTATAAATATGCAGAGACATTTATGTTAATGTAAAACAGCTGAGGTGCATTCCGTCCTTCTCCTTTTTTTGCCTCCTTTCCTTGATTCCTTCAGCCCTGTGATCCATGCAGATTTCCCACAACCTTTACCTTGATTCCTAAATACTAATTTCCATGGCTACATTCCCACCATGTAATTATCCTGCCTACCTCATTTTCTTTTTACTGAGCCCAAACTGCTTTTCCTATTTTGAACAGATTTTTTGTTTTTGCTTTTGTTACATTATAAGCTGGAAACTCATTTACCATTGTAAATACCTGGCATGAGATCAATAAAAGAGTGAATTAAAGAAAATCCCTAGGTTTGTAAATAAGCCTGTTTCTCCAGTAGGCAACCCTGCAAGTATTAGCACTTTTAACGTGTGTTTGCCTGACTTAATAAGGACAGTATTTTTTTTAGTTTCTTTTTCAAAAAGTTAAAAGAAATAGAAGCATTTTTTAATACACTGAATATTTTTGAATGAGAGCTACAGTCATAGAAAATTGGATACATTTCAAAGAAATATGTAGATGTTGTTAATATTTTGTCCTTTTCCTCTGCTTCTATGTAGCTTTCATGTGTTTTAGGATTAGAAAAAGAGGAAGTTGACAGGTATTGAAAACTGGACGGAGTATCTATTATTCCCCTGAACTTCACCTGCTACTGGCTGGCTTCAATACAATTGGTACCCACCATCCTCATGGGATCCATGACACAAACAACTAATGATTATGACATTGTGATTTAAGTCAGCACTGAGCTTCCTTTCTGATGTGTTGGCCTTTAAGTCTCTTCTTCCATCTGGCTGACTATCTTAAATAAAATCCCACATACCGCTGCCCTGAAGCCATTGTCGCTCTGAAAGTGTAAGTTAGTTTTAAAAATAATATCATGCCTTACTAAACCAGAAAACAGTGGTAAATGTCCTTCCAGAATATTCTTAGCTAAGCCATCTTTTGAATGACCGTGATTTCCCCCCCAAATAAAATCTGTCTTTTATTTAAACCCTTGTATCCACAGGGGGAAAAGGGAAAGAAAGGCAAAAAGGGGCCTAAAGGGGAGAAAGGAGAACAGGGTGCGCCTGGATTAGATGCCCCCTGCCCGTTGGTATGTCTGACTCGTGGAACTGCCTCCAGATGCCATGTGTATAGGGGTGAGATGGGAGAGGAGCAAACTGGAGGAACTGTAACAGCAGGGTTTCTCATCGGGATCAGCTAACACAGGCTTTAAGATGTCAGAAACCTTGGGGGGGACCCTTGTCTCTACAATAAATACAAAAATTAGTGGGGTGGCGGCATGGGCCTATATTTCCAGCTACTCAGAAGGCTAAGGCAGAAGGATGGCTCGAGCCCAGCAGGTTGAGGCTGTCTGGGCAACAGAGTGAGACTCCACTCAAAAAAAAAGAAAGAAAGAAAGAAAGAGAAAAGAAAGCCAGAGACATCTATCTCAGGTTATCCTCATGCATTCCAATCTTGTCTCTGGCCACTACCTCCACCTGGCTTCTTAACCCTAGAGTATCATGATGCAGCTGGAACCTGAATGTGGGATCTGAAGAGGACCCAGCTGTATTCCATAGCCCTAAGGACAGAAGGCCACCATTTTCAGACAAGCCCTTCTGAAAGGAACATGCCTTAGCTCCATTTTATTTTGTCCATTTTCACCGAATGTTACTTTTCCCTACAGAGTTGCTCCTCTCCTGGCCTTTTGTTGCTATAGTTATTTCTTTAGCAGAATTTGTGCTGAAGTGATTTCTTGTGTTAGTAACTTTATGAGTTAATCTTTACAAACAGGGATTCCGTGGCGTTAAGGGGGAAAAAGGGGAGCCAGGCCAGCCTGGCCTGGATGGGCTGGATGCCCCTTGCCAATTGGTACAGTATTTCTCTTTCCTACCACCCTGCATGCAGTTCCTTTGTTGATTACATATTCATCTCTGTCAGTGTAAAGTGGTGCTTTCTGGAGCAAGCTTTACATGCTAAACATATGACATGCATGTGCATGAATAAGCTCCTTCTGTCATTCTCTGCAGAGTAAGAGAGCAAGCACGTGTTTCTATCAATGACTGCAAATTAATCTCCTGATGTCCTGACAACTGACATGACCACCATTTCTGTGTTCCTTGGAATGTTCATTTATTTAATAAATATTCAAAGATTAAATTTAAATTATATAGAAATATTTGACACAAAGGCAACGCTAGGTCAAAACTTTTGGTTTTATCCCTAAGTTTAACTTTTTTTTCTTTTTCTCTAAAAGAAATAAAGGTATGGCCAGGCACAGTGGCTCACTCCTGTAATCCCAGCATTTTGGGAGGCAGAGGCTTGAGCCCAGGAGTTCCAGACCAGCCTGGGCAACATAGCAAATCCTCATCTCTACAAAAAAAAAAAAAAATTAAAAAATTATCTGGGCATGGTGGTGCACGCCTTTCATCCCAGCTATAAGGAGGCTAAGGCAGAAGTATAACCTGAGCCCAGGAAGCTGAGATGAGCCATGATCGTGCCACTTCACTCCAGCCTGGGTAACAGACGGAATGAGACTTTGTCTCAAACAACAACAAAAGATATTTTTGCCTTTTCCACTAAACTTCTGTCAGGCTGTAAATAAGAACCAACCTGCAGAATTAAGTTTCTGTGGTCAAGAGTTAAGCAATTCAAGGGAATGCTTTTAAGAGACCATAGGGAAGTAGACCAAACTTCTCTGCGCTTCTAAAGATGATAGTAGTCTGCAGCCCAAACCCTCTTCTTTATCACATAACCTTTTCAATGTAATGGTCTCTCCTTTTGAAACTCACATTCCTAAAATAGACAAAACTCCCTTATTTCCATTGGCATGAACTCAAAATCCTCCTGATACTAAAATCTAAAATTCTATTGGTTGATCCTTCTCCTTGTACCAATCTGGCATTACTATTTTTTCCCAAATGTTTTACAAAGCTATTTAAAAGGTTTTTTAAACATTAAAAACAGCATATTCATATTTTCTGAGGTGTAAAGGAAAATTGTTGTGTCGATGGTTATACTGGTTTGCATGTTTGTAGATTATTCTTTAGTTGTAAGCATGATTCTTTAAAAATACATTTATATTTCTCAAGTCTTTTAAGAGATTGTATTTATTTTTAAAATTTTATTCCATCAATAATTATAGCCTAGTCTTTTACTTTGCTTGGTATGATGATAAATCATATTTTATAATCATTTTGTTGGGGAGAATACAAGCATGCCTTCATATATACCAACTCTTCCTGCTTTATTTGTATCATTTGTATCTGAAGAATGCTGATACAGTACATTAAAATATTTCAACTCTTTATTTTAGAACCTCTTTGCTGTATTCAGAATTTGTTGACTGAATTCTGAAGAATTTAAATTAAAAAACTGACAAATACTGTGGATAATGCTGTATATAAACATATAGATAGGCTGCCTGTCTTTTAATTCAATTAAATATGTTGTACTATATTTATTTTCAATATAGAAAAGTGAAAAACACTAGCATGTGAAGAGCTATAACCTTTTATGGAAATGGTTTATCATTGATTATTCATCATCATCATGGATTCAGTCACAGCCCATAGTGACCAGGAAGAGAAGTTATTTTACTCATTTAATAGAAATCGTTGTGAGATGTGTTTTAATAAAATTAGAAGGAATAAAACAGATTTATTATGTAGAGGTTTATCTATGAATAATAGACCATTATGCCTTGTAAATTGCTTTTTCAAAATTAGGCATAACTTTTTTATACTTTATGTATTTTCAAAATGTGTACTCAGAAAAACATTTGAATCTTTTTCATTTTAACGAACACTGGGTAATATATTGGAAGTTGCCCATTAGTAAAAGATGCCTATGACCAAAACCTTCTAATGGGTAAAAAATCTATTGTAGAAGCCTCTGAGCATGTGACTTAGGAAGTTTGACCACTGTTGTGGAGCCTGAGGAATTCTTTTTCTTCCCTTTAAAACAGGGACCTGATGGATTACCCATGCCTGGCTGTTGGCAAAAGGTAGGCTGTACCGAATTATCTCTAAAAATAAGCACTCTCCCTTTCTCTTAACCGGGCCTAGCCTTTTCCATTCAGAACAGATCTTTTGAATTTTACATTCCTGAAAGTTGTTTGAGTATTAAAAAGCAAAATGGTTTGTCTCCAGAATATCTTTTGATTTACATATTTACTGCTGATTTCTCCTTCAGCTGATGAGTAAAAACAATTCTTGGCAAACATAATTTGGAAACTTCCTTATCTAATCCTGTCTTTGGAATGGAAAGGGGCAGTGCCTCTTGATCATGTTTTAGCTTGTCTTTCAATAAACTCCTTGTCCTACTACTGTTTAAACTATTCTTAATTGTGATTCTTTCCTATTTACACTCAATTACTTAGACAAACATGCTAATACATGGTAGAACCCTGTCAATGTTAGGCACAGAGTTGAGAAAGCAGAAAATATAAGCCAAACTTTTAAAAAAAAATGATGTTTTGATTTATTTAGGAGAACTTGATTAAATTTAAGTGCTGTCCTTTAAGATACAGTTTATTCTAGCCTCCTCATACAACTATCCATAGTCACTGTGTATGTATTCAGTAAGTAAGGTGATTTATCCTTTACAGAGAGCCTTCTGTATACAATGATTAACCCTTTCATGAAGGGAATATTATTTCATTTAATCTGCACAACAACCCTGTAACGTCTTCTTATCCTCAGTGGTGTAGATGAGGAAACTGAGATTCAGAGAGGTTAAGGACCTTTCAAGAGCACGGAGTTGGCATGTAGTAGAGCTAGAGAGACAGAAAACAGAAAGCAATGACAGGACTTTAAGCAGGGAAGAGATCTGTGAGCTGGATTGTTTATGGAATACCAAACTTTATACAGGAATGGTGGGGACCTAATTATAAAGGACTGTGCACATGTTACTGAAGGATAAATGAACTTCATGAATGTAAAAATGAACTGGTTTAAGAAAATGTAGTACATATTCATGATGGAGTGTTATGCAGCCACAAAGAAGAATAAAATCATAATCTTCGCAGCAAATTGGATGGCGTTGGAGACCATCATACTAAGCGAACTACCACAGAAACAACTGAATACTGCACGTTTTCACTCATTGGTGGGCCTTGAACATTAGTCACAGTAGCATAAGAGAGGGATTGGCAGTCACTGGGCTCTGCCAGGGGAGGGAGAGATGGAGGAGGATGGGAGACACATGACAACACAAAGAGTACCTGGTCCACTACCAGGAAGAGTGAGGTCCAGTTAGAAGCCCAAACTTCACCTGCATGCAACCTACTTATGTAGTTAATCCTCACTGGTTCCCCACATCTCCATAATAAAATAAAATTTTTAAAAAATGAGCTGTGGGGAGGATGCAAGCTGCTTTGATCATTTTGAATTTATTTCTCCATCACCTTGTGGCTTGTTCAGTCCTTTTGGACAGGCATGCTTGATGGGTACAGTTATAGCAAAACTGAAGGAATGCAGAAAGATGAGGAGACACTCACCTCAGCAACTCCATTGGTGAGGAAATCCTGTGTAACTCACTCTCTTAAGTAGTTTCACCTACTTGGCCAGGGAAAGAAAAACCTTTCCTCTCAGAAGTGTCATTTATTTAGTAGCTTCCTATCCTCCGCTTTCAGCCTGTCAGATAATTAACTGGATCACATCTGGGGTCAAGCGGGTCTCAGCAAGATGGACCTATCATCACGTTCTTCTTCACCTGAGAAAACTATCCTTTCCCTGTCATAACCCCCGTTCACAGAATCTTTAATACCGTCCTGAGCTGGAATTACCTTCTACTCCCTAACCTTTGCCTGTAAGCTAATAGTATAATGATTTTTTAATCTAGTCATTAGCACACCTTACATCAGAGGAAATGCAAAAGGCTTACTTCATTCAGCCTTCTGACATTACTTAGAATTTGGATTCAGAACTTGGGCTGCCTCTGAATTGCTCCCTTTTTGTTAAGGATATCATATTAATGATAACAAAGGACTGTCTTTTGGTTCATAAAATAGTCAAACCTTGCAAGAATATGAATAGCTTTAGGAAATCAGAAATTTCCCTTTTTATTTCTTTATTCATTTTTGAGTCAGGGTCTCACTCCGTCAGCCAGACTGGAGTGCAGTGGCTTGATCATGGCTCGCCACAGCTTTGACCTCCTGGGCTCAGACGATCCTTCCACTTCAGCCTCCCAAGCAGCTGGAACTACAGGTGTGTGCCACCATGCCTGGCTAATTTTTTTATTTTTTGTACAGTCAAGTTCTTGCTATGTTGTCCAGGCTGGTCTCGAATCCCTGGGCTCAAGCAATCCTCCCGCCTTGGCCTCTCAAAGTGCTGGGATTACAGCTGTGAGCCACTGCACAAGGCCAGAAATCTCTCTTTTAAATACACATTTTTCGATAGAATAGACACTATATCTATGCTACATATGATTAAGGACTGCATGAATCTAGTATGTTTTCATGTAAAGAATAACTAAATGATCAAATGTTAGTATTGCTTACCACAACCCCCAACACACACAAATGCAAACCATTCTGACCAGCCTCTCCCACCCTATCCCTCCAAAAAAGGAAAGAAATAATTGGGGAAAAAATGAAATTTTCTCAAATTTCTTATGTGGTCAATTTAGCTATTTCAAATAGTCAAATAAAATGATTTTTTAAATTATATTTTTAAACCAAGTTCAGTGGGTTGCTTTTAGTGATACCTATTTGATGTGGATCACCCTATTAAACACCGTTGTGTTTATGTGGCTATAAAACACGGTGGCGAATGTTTGACTTAAAACTCAAATGGTGGCAGCAGTGGAAATCACTGTGATTAATTAGCAAGTCCTCTTGGTCATGCGACTCTCAATACTAATTTCTCATGCAAAACCGTTTAACATTTGTTTTAATTCCTTTTCTCTAGATATAGTTTAGTTTTCTAAATGTGTCAACCCAAGAAGCATTGCTAATCTAGAACTCAAGTAAAATGCTATACCAGTCACAGTGTAATTCATATAGCATATAAATGGCAGAATTTTTAAGAAAATACCTACAGGCTATTAAGCTTATCATCCATCTTCATCCACTGATAGGCTTGCTCTAGAGTATCATACCCTCATTAAATGTTTCATTAAATTTTATTTTTTCGGGTAGGGCTTACAGCAGAGTGTTCCTAAAGCAAAGTAACACACTTTTAAATGAAGTTTTAAAATATGAGGAAAAAATAAGAATCTTTAAAATTATTTACATTATAAAACACTGGTTATAGCACCCAAAACTGAATCAGATTTGAAATTTGAGATAAGTGACAGTTCGGAGTTGGACATTGAGTGAACTTCACCTCTGAAGATCATATGGGTCCCAGCCTCCTAAGCACACCTGGTAGAGCATCGATTTTTCTTGGATAGAGAAAAACACGTGTTTTTTAATTACTAAACTGAAAGATGACGATGGATTGGTCACCATTGTGGAGGGTGGAGGAAGAGACCGCGATCATTCTCCTTTGTACACTCTCCTTTTCTGTTTTTTCTTTGAGTAGACATCAAAGAAGACTCTAAGATCTGCTCTACAAGCTTACACCTCAAAGACCACTGTTCCTCAGATCTTTCAGACTTAACTTCAATTCTAGGAAAACCTTGGTAATTATGGCTACTCAAAGTGAGGAACCAAAGATCTGTGGTTCCGTAGCTCAGAACACAATCTGTAATACAGTCTGAAGCTTATAGCAGGCAGGTATACCATGTACATCACACCTGGGCAGGGCCAGCAAAAGGAAAGGGAAACCAAGAATCGAAGGAGTGTAGAATAGTACTGTAAGGTGTTGGTGCAGTAAATAACATTACTGAGGTCAGAATCCTCCCAGTCTTTTCCACAGTTGTGTTGTAATGCTTGGAAAAAATTATGTAAGTTACAGATATAAAATGTATTATAATGATGGCACATACATGATAAAATCCTAATTTTCTGCTTTCTCAGAGCAAAACACCCTCAAAATCCTCTGTGGCAAAAGAAAAATGTGGGTTAAACCTAAGATTTAAATTGTCATGACATACTGGAGTTTAGAAAAGTAATGCATGAGACACAAATCAGATAATCAATTGCTTATTGATAAAAAGACTCTACTCAAGGTTCTACCGGTTTCCTTAAAATGAATGTTAATTTAAATTTTCTCCAAGACTACTAATTCCATGTATTTGTCTTTTTTGTTGTCTATTTTTCTGCAGTGATGAATCTAACCTTCCGAGCATGAAGTTGTGTATATAATGGTTCACTTTTTATATTTATAGTTGAAAACCAAATTGCAGATTTTACAAGTCTGAGATATGTTTACACAGGGCTGCTTCTTTCTGTTGGCAGTAGAAAACATGTCCATCTTTTCTCCACTTACATCTGAAATTGGGCAATTTTGTGAAACCAGTCAGAAGTCTGCAAAAAAAAAAAATAGATCGGTATCTCTTTATCTTATGTGAAGATATGTATTTATATGGACAAATCAGTGATAGAGAATGATTGTACTTGCTATTTTCTTACTTTGGGCTTGTTAATTGCATGGACAAAAAGTGCCATGAAATAGTTTACATGAAATTGTGGCCAAATATGGACTCAAAGCTATGAAAAAGTACCATACTGACTGATGTCAGTGTTTATTGTCGCGTTCCCATTCACCTTTCCTATTCGCATTGATTCATGCCCACATTGCCCATTGAAACTGACTAAAAAAGCATGACTGTGTGCCAAACCTGCTTGCTGTGCAACTTCAGATGCTAGCATGCTGATCGAGAGTCCTCTGATTACATCTGAGCTTTTATTTCTTTTGTCATCCCAAGGGGGTCACACCGTGGCTTATTGCCAAAAAGAGATAAGGTGGTGGAGAGCACACATACATTTGTTTTATATTTTGAGGGAGTTGTAGTCCCAACTGCAGACACAACTTCCAGTATTGTGGGCTCGTGTGACCATCTTGGTTAAAATATCAAGGGGTTGATTGAGCCTGTTGCTGGCACCAGTTTTCCTTGTGCTGCCTTTGGCAGTGAAGACACCAGAAGAGGACGGGTTTAGCCTCCAGCGCTGTGTCTCATGTGACCAAGTGGGAAAGAGGTTTACAAAGGCAAACACCCAGAACTGCAGACTTTTTTTTTTTTTTTAATAAACTTAATTCCAGCAAGTGTTAATATGGGTGCTTTTGGAAAATGACAGAGGCATACAGCACTCCTTTTGAAATAGGCGGTTCTTGGAATGACAGCCCCTGAACCTGAGGAAAAAGGGTATGTACATCCCACCGAGCTCAGGATGCTGAAGAAATAACATGTTCCGAGAACAGGTTGGCCAAAACCCACCTCTCCTGAAGATGTGGGGGAGCTTGCTGGTACATTCTCTACCAAAGTTGATGTGAGAGCTGTTCTTCCTTCTAACATCTAACCTATATCAGACATTTTCTACAAAGTTCTTGAAACAGAAAGATATTTTCTATTCTTTCTCATACTTTTTTTCTTTTCTTAGTCCCAGGAATATTTAGAAAAGATTTGTTTTAGTTTTTGTAACATCTGTTTTGAACAATTTTTTAAGGGAAAGTCTTCAAATCAAAATGATTTGACTCCACCTTGTACTCTTGTTTTGGACAATTGAAGAGAATATAGAAGAAGCTCCTCTTTCACGTTAATCATTGTAAAGCATCAAAGTTAAGCATTTTTTTCAGTACTTTCTGAGATTTTTTACATGATGAATTACATGATGAATGTAACATACATAGAGATTATCAGTTAATATAAAGCCAAGATTTTGTCACATTTAATAATATTAACTAATTTCTATTCCTTATGGTTCTAAGTTTTGTCTATATTTAGATTTCTTTTATATATATATATTTCTGAATGTTTGTCTTATCCTCTTATCCACAGACCAAATCTGAGATCTCAGAAAGCTGTGAAATATAGTTGCCATAAAGAGTGATTGTCATCTACTTGCTCAAAAATTACCTAGCCACATTAGGCTGAGCATTTCTTTGCACAGTAAAGAGTTGACAGCATGTTTTGAAATGGCTTCTTCTAAGTGGAAAGGCTACAATAGGAGAAACACAATGAGGAGGAGTCACCTTTTCTGCCCATTAGTGCATTTCGTTTGTCTCACTGCCATTTTGTGGGAAAATTTCTAGTTTCATGCATAGGTTTTCACCACCAGAGGGGAAATCAGGTCATCATTGTCTTATGGTAACAACTGTTAAGATATAAGACCAGTATCCTGAGGTCCTTATGGTCTCTTTTATAACCAAACGATCAGTCTATAAAAAAATGATATTTTTTTCAATTACTTTTTCAAGGCTAGAGAGATGTTTAAACTATTAGACCAGTCCAATTGGAAGTAACATTCCATACCCCTAAGTCAATTTACCATTTTTTAAATAATGGAGGACATTTTCTAACAACTTTTTATATGACATGGTGTTAGGACAAAGTACTGCTCAATGTCTGAAACAATTTGTCTTAAACAGTTTGGAAAAATGAACTGAAGTGGGTATAACTACACTTTCTTCAGGAAAACAAACTAGAATATCTTGAGAAACGTCTGGTGACTATATTTCTTTCTTTCTATCTTTCTTTCTACTCCTATAGTAGAAAGAGGTATTGGAATGGATCACTATTTAAAACTCACACAGCTTCAGAAGAGAATACCTCAACATCAAAAGAAAAACACTCCATGTATAAAAAATATTTTTAACACAGTCCTTTATTATAGAATGCTTTTCCATCCTATTTGTGTATTGAGTTTGTGCTTTATAACTGATTTGACAACATTGACTTATTTCACAACTAAAGGAAGTTGTAAACATTCATTACATTTATTCCCTTGAGAAAAACAAAAGGATGATGATACTTCTTGTTCAGTGGAATTGCTAGGTCTTAACCACCATGGATAATCTTAACTTTCTGGTTGCCAAAATATTTTCAAGCATCCATTTTGTCATCAGTATAGAGAATCTTCACATCATTTCTAAATGAACTCATGAATTATGTTTGTTGATAATTATGTTTGTTGTTGTTAGGTAAAATATTTTCTGTAAAGATTTATTTCTTGTAATTTATATTATTGGATAGAGAGATGAGAAAATGCCACATGAAAGACACATTGGAAATAAGGCAAGGTCAATTCCTATTTCTGATAAGACATCTTTGAAAGATGCCAAATTGATAGGTGTTTTAGGTTTAAAGTTGTTTTCCATTCATGTTGGTGGGTGCTAATGTATTTCTTTTCTTTTTTTCTTGTGGACAATGCAACTACTATGGATAATTTCATTTTTCTGTTTAATAGCATTCCTAAATCATTAGTGTGTGATTTTATTTTTAAAGTTCATGAATTTGCTATAGTTAGGGTTCAGTAAGCAGTCTTTCTTAACATAAAACAAAACAGTGTACTTGTAACTGATGTGTGTTTACTCGGATCTTGGATCTCCTGATTTAACATTCATGTCACACATCATAGGCCTTTATCAACTTTCGTTCGTCTCCTCTTTTCCATTCACTCGTCTTTTAGTTTCTGTGATTTGATGAAACATGGAAAACCAGTGTTAGAGAAGTCTGCACATACCATGTAAAGTACCTAGGGCACAAATAGGCCTAACTTTTTCTTTCAGTCTTCATTACTCATTAGCAAAAGCAGTCTTGGAGGATTTTCCTCTCTCATGTGATTTTATAGAGCATGTAAGAATATCTTTAATTTCTTCTAGAAGGAAGGTTTTGTGTTTGAACTTGCAGTCTGTGTACATGATGTTTTAATGGAACAGTCAAGAACTTACACATGTCTTTGGTCTAACTGATATATATATATATATATATATCAGTTAGTTTAGAAAATGGTCTAATCAGCATGTCAGCACCTATGGAAAAATTATCCTTGGTATTTTATATTTATATTGCCTGGGAAATGTGCTTAATTTCTAATTTTTAAAAAAATGTTACTATTGAAGCATAAAAAGCTAATATCATTTGTTTTTTTCACCACTATATAGTGTCTTACTCAGAATTGGACTGTTCCTGTGTGATAGTGTTTTAACATCTTCCAAGTGATCATAAGGAACATATAGATGCTTACATCTGAAACCCTGATTTACTTTATTTCTTGATCATCAAATTATATTGATATTCCACACTACTAAAAAATAGGCCTTCTAATTCCTAAACAACATCTAAACACTGCTATCTCTAGGAAGTCAAATATCCATAAGAACCTTATCTTTCCAAAAATAGTAAGTAAAACAATTACATGTGATTCTGCTATTCAAATTATACATCTCTGGCGGAATTAACATACTTAGAGACACTTCTCTAACTTAAATTTTTACTGAATTTTGTTTTTTGCTAATCAAATACTAATAAACATATTAATGGTATTTTTCACTAAAATATATATTTAAATGCATAAAATTGCCTATGCTGCTTATTGACAGAACTGTCCTTTTGGGAATAGGAAGACTTTTTCAACCTGAACCATTATGTATGATTTATTGACAACTTAACAAAGAAAATGCCAACATTTGTCAAAATGCAGTTGATAACTCTCACACATCCCAGAAATATAAATAAATTGGATTCACAAAAGAATGTCTTACACATGGTTGACATTTATGTGAATATTCTTTATACTGTTGTAAATGTTTCATTCAACTTAATAACATTTTTAAAAGATGTATGTATCTGATTTTTCTTTAGAAAATATTATATTTTTATTTGTATTTTTTACATTTTAAAGTTCATCTCTATGTGCAGCTATTTTTATATTGCCAAAAAATTCACATAAATACAAAATAAGTAGAAAATGAAAAAAAATTTTTTTGGCAAGCATTACACTGCATATTTTTTTTTAAGTGTTTGTGAGCCAGTCTCATGTAATTGATTATTCTAAGAATGTGTTGTGTCTTATCACTGTAAATATGGCACAAACCAGTTTAAATCAATAGTGTAAATAATTTAAAGATTTAATTCTCTCTGTTTGATTTCTTATTTCAATTTCACTGTAATTTCTCCAATTGACATTACTGAATCAAAAGACGCATGAAGTTTTTGATTTGCAGTTTGGAGATAATTGCATTATGTTCAGTTTGTAATTTGTTTTCATTTGCTTTTTAAACTTGTTTTCATGGTCCCTAGTTTGTGAGAAGTTGATCTTCAGAATTATTTTTACACTATTTATGACTTATTTTCACAATGTAAAAAGTGTGTAATTATTACAATATTAATCCAAACAGTGATAATGAATTGTATTGTTATAAAGCTTTATTGATGTTCATGAAAACCTTGGCCTGTTTTCTTTGATTTAAACACAGCTCATAAATAATTTTTATTCTACTCCTCTACAATATTGTAGCCCTGCCATTCATCCTAGCACACATGCTAGCTGTGGTGACTTTCTAAAACTAGTAATAATGCATCCAAACAGAGCTTCCCCTTCAAACCCATTTTCTTCCAGAATTTCCCATAGTGATGAAATTAAATGACCTTACACGTGGTTGCCTCTTACTAGTTTCCTATTAAATCACTTAATAAGTATTCGGTGAATGATGAATGACTAAATGCCTCTGCTGAGACACCAATTATTGACAAGTCCCAAATAAAAGAGCACTTTTCAGTGCTCTTCTTTCTTATATATTTGTTTTTTAGAATTTTAAGGTAAAATTGTATGCATTCCGGTGTAAAATATGACATATTGAAGTCTGCATGCGGAATGGTTAAATCTCCTGTTCATCTTTCTTAACCTCACAGCAGCACTATATGCAGGTGACCACTCCCACCCTCTTCAACACTCTTTCTATTAATAGCTCTCATGTCTTTATGCTCTTGTCACTTAATCCTACTTTTCTTTCTCGTTTTCCTCAGTGAGCTCTTTCTCCTCCACCTGTTCTTTAAATGATGATTCTAGGGCTCCGACTGTCACCCTCTCTTCTGCTTTTGCTGTCCTTATCCTCTGCCA
The DNA here is from genome assembly GCF_000164805.1 of Carlito syrichta. NCBI lineage: Eukaryota > Metazoa > Chordata > Mammalia > Primates > Tarsiidae > Carlito > Carlito syrichta. The sequence goes on along the minus strand of NW_007231596.1, from coordinate 275,138 downwards.
CATGTTCTCTCTCTCCATAAGAGCCCATGTACACCCTCCAAGGCCAAGTTCTGTCTCCCTCACAGACTTCCTTCCAACTCCCAGACCAACTGACATAGGCATGTCCACCTGGCTGTCATCATCTGGTTCTTGTCCAGACTTCCTTATCATAGTGAATGGTGCCACCTTCCCCACCTGCCATCCAGGCAAACAAGATGGAGACCTCAGAATCATTTTGGACATCACCTACCTCTCATCACCCACCCATCACCTCACACACAGCATCTAATCCATTACCAAGTCCCTTCAGTTCTACATCCTACATTTCTCACAGATTCACCCTTTCTCTCCATCCCCATCACCATCGCTTTGGTTGAGACTCTTCTTATTTCTCTCTAGGACTTTTAGAAATGCCTTCTGCCAGGCATAGTGACTCATGCCTGTAATCCCAGCACTTTGGGAGGCAGAGGCAAGAGGATCGCCTGAGCCCAGGGGTTCAAGACCAGCCTGGGCAACTTGGCAAGACCTCACCTCTACAATAAATCCAAAAATTAGCTGGGCATGGAGGCACATGCCTGTAGTTCCAACTACTGGGAAGGCTGAGGTAGAAGGATTGCCTGAGCCCAGCAGGTCAAGGCTGCGGAGGCTGTGAGCATGCCACTGCACTCCAGCCTGGGTGGCAGAGTGAGACTCCAACAACAACATAAAAAGCCTCTAACTGGCAACTAATAACCACTTCGCCTCTACTTCATACTCTTTTTTTTTTTTTGAGTTGGAGTCTCAC
>NW_007231596.1:219090-274155 GCF_000164805.1 Carlito syrichta | reverse complement strand
GATCCTTCCACCTCTGCCTTCTGAGTAGCCGGAATTACAGACATGCGCTACCACGCCCGGCTGATTTTTTGATTTATTGTAGAGATGAGGTCTCGCTGACCAGGCGGTTCTCGAACCCGCGGGCTCAGGCAATCCACTCACCCCAGCCTCCCAAAGGCGCGGGATTACAGGCTGAGCCATCGAGCCCGGCTACTTCATACTCTTTATTACTCTTTTTTTAGCACAATGCTTCAGAGAAAGCAAACATGGATATTTATTTATGAATTCATTCTTCCATTTAGCATAAGATTCGAAACAAACTAAAGGAACATTTATAAAGAAATTAAAATATATAAATAAGTTTAAAAATAAGAGCCAGGAAAACCCTATATAAGCATAGTTCGAGACCACAAAGAAAGTTTATAATGAAAAGATAGAAGACATAGACTTCTACAGCATCATTAAATTGCAACCAAATGTGGCACTGGGCTTTCTGGCATTTATAGCAAAAATAAAAATAAATCAGTAACACATTTACATCTTCCTTAAAGTGAAAATGCACCAGTTCTTCAAAAGAATCAAAGCTAATTGAAAGAATCTTTTCATGTGAGATTTTGTGTAAAGGACACTTCTATGATAAATACACCAACAGATTTTAATAGTGTTTCTCAATGTAAGCCAAGTGCATGTGTGTCTTAGTTCATTTTTGTGTTGCTGTGAAGGAATACCTTCCTGGGCACAGTAGTTCATGCCTGTAATGCTTTGAGAAGCTAAAGTAGCAGGATTGCTTGAGGCCAGTATCAGCCTGGGCAACATGAAACATTTAAAAAATAAAAAAGAGGATACCTAGGGGTGGATCATTTATAAGGAAAAGAGGGTTTATTTGGTTCATAGTTCTGCAGGCTGTACAAGAAGCATGGTGCCAGCATATTTGGTGAGGGCCTCAAGATGCTTCTGCTCATGGTGGAAAAGTGAAGGGCCAATATGCAGAGATCACGTGGGAGAACAGAAGGGAAAGAGAGAAGGGAAAGGTGCCAGGCTCTTTCTAACAGTCAGATCTCAGGGGAACTCTTGTGGGTCAAACAGAGAGAGAGTTCACTCATTAAAAAGTCATTAATCTTCATGATGATGGGGTTGCAGATTGAAGGACTCAAATTAATAGCAAATTCTGTGGAAGTTTTAAAGTTGAGCTGCTAGAGTAAATTACTAGGTATTCTCAATACTTGAATATGGAACATGTGTACAGGGGAAGGAAATAAATTGCAATTTGTATGCAATGTATTGTAATTGGAAAATGCATTGTCTTAAATAAAGCTACAGGGGGTGCCAAAAAAAGTATATACATCTTAAGTGATGTTATCTATGCATTACTTCTTGAAATTGAATTGAATTGTTAGCAATGTGTAGTATGATGTTTGCTCAACCTTGCTTCCTCCATTTTCTTTGACTGTCACATGGTGATGCTAGCATTCATTTGACTAATGCCATCTTTTGAGCGAACGTCACACTTAAAATGTGTATACATTATTTTGGCACTCTTATATTTAAAAATTGGCACCAACAAAAAAAGAAGCCGCAGTCATTCACGAGGGATCTGCTCCCAGAACCCAAACACCTCCCATTGGGCCCTACCACCAAAACTGGGGATCAAATTTCAACATGAGATTTGCCACAGCCAAACAAATCACATCCAAACCATAGCAATGTGCCAAAACCAACTTCACTAAAAAGAGTTCTGTGGCGAAACTTAGTCACGCTGTTCCCTGCTTAAACTCCTCCAGCAGTCTCCCATCATCACACAGATAACTTGATGTATAGTTCAAAGCCCATTGTGATCCAACCATGCCTAGCTTTATAGCATATGTCTTACTGGTCAGCGACCCTCATGCAATAGTTTTCCCATATTAAGCTATCCAAGGATCTCTCTGGCTGCTCCCTAGGCCTGAAATAATCTCCATTCCCATTCCCACCCCCACCATTCATCTGAAGAATTCTTGCTCTTCTTCCAAAACTCAACACATGTGTCAACTTGCTAAACACTTCTTCCTGCCAAGTTAGATGTTCCTTCTCTACTCCAATAATATCTTGTACTTGTCATAGTTAAAACATTTATCAGATGGTTGATAACTGTATGTTTGTCTGTCTCTTCCACTAGATGATAAAAACAAGCATGAACCCAACTCACAGTAGAGTCTCAATAAATATTTTTAAACAAATAAATGAATGACAAAAGCTGCAACCATAAAATTCACTGGGATATTTAAATTTTATTAATGTGCATAATGAGTAAAACAATTCATACAGCTACTTTGTGGCATGCTAAGTAGTTCTCAAACTAAGGGAAGAAGTGCTGTGATCTTTTTCAAGTCTAAATTAACAATATGTCTTACATAAATTAGGGTGTCAAAGGAAGGCCCAAACTTTACCTGTACGATGACCACCTGTATACCTAATCCTGAATTGTATCCCACATCTTTAAAATAAAATAAAATAAAAGTAAGATTATAAATAAAGTAGGGTGTAATATCACCTATTTGATGGTAGGTGTAATATCACCTAATAAGTGGTGAGAATGGATTAAAAGTTTAAAGGAAGTAGAGAGGGTGTGAATTACCCCCAAGAAGACCAGGAGTAAAGAGTATGAAGCACAGGATAATTAGTATGTGGCTTAGAGTGGCCCAGTAATGCTGAGGCCCAGGATTTTGTTGTGGAACTTATCTATACCTACGTGCAGTATGTATGGTGTTGTCATCTACTTAAGCAGCAAATGTTTACTTTCTTTTTATTTATTTATTTATTTTTAACTTTTAAATTTTATATTCTAAAGAGGTGGGGTACAATTCAGGGTTAGGTATACAAATGTTCATTATGCAGTTACCCTTGTTGACGAGGTGTGCCCCCCATTTCCCCTGGCAGTTTCCCACAACGGCCAATCCCACCTCCCCTCCCCTGGCAGTTTGAACAGAGTACCATATGTTCTCTCTCATAAGCAGACCTTGAACAATTATCATAATACTGTAAGAATGTTTACCTTCTAAATTTTATCTCAACTCGTGTTTGTCAGCTTTTCATTGTCCCTCCACGTTAAGGGAAGCTAGATCTAGCCCAGAAGTTCTCAAACCTCAGCATTTATCAGAATCACCTGGAGGACTTGTGAAAACAGATTGCTGGGCCCCTCTTTCAGATTTTTGACTACATAGATCTGAAATAGGACTTGAGAATTTACATTTCTAACAATCTCCTAGGTGGTGATAATGCACTTGGTCCAAGGTCCACCTCTGAGAACCACTGCTAATCTAGTCTAGTCTATTTCAATGAAACATCAGTGGCATTAATGCAAGGGTGGTGACCTTTCTTTGTACTGTGAGCCTCTTCTAGGAAAAGGTTCCTCTCATCAGTGTCTTAACTAAAATTCTGAGGTCACTCTTCCACAATTTCCTGAAGTAGAGGCTACTAATTCTCCCACAATCCTCCTACCTTGGTGGAAGGAAACTTGGGCATCCATAATGCTCCTTACTGTCAGTTTCAAACAATTCATTCTCCATCTATATCTAGAAAGCCCTCTTTGAGGGTGATGCTAACTGGTTATTAGCACCATCTGCCCTTCCTCTTTGCAGCCATCTACTGAGTTCACAACAATTGAATTCATTCATTGATGCATTTGGTATCTGAATCATAGTCTTATTCTCGCTAAATGTTGCCATAGTTATAGGTGACTTAAATGTCAACATGGGTGATACCTTGGTCCATTAACTTTTCTGAACTCATTTCTGTGACTTTTTGCACCCTCCAATTCTGACACCCATTCCCCTTACATATTGATTTTTGTCACGCCCTGGAACTGCTCCAACTCTGAAATAATGCATGGAAACATCTCACTCTGAGCATTTTTCCGCCCAATTACCCCCCTTTATACCCGCTCTTGCACCTTACAATGACCTCCATCCCCTTAATCTCTCGGGCCTCCCTACCAGACCCCCCAAGACTCCACCTCCTCTCCTATCCAATGCAGGTTACACAGATCAAACGTTCACCTTCACCTATGCCACCTCCCTCACCCCGTTGTTCTTCCATTTGTCCACTTGGCAAAAGCCAAACCTTGTAATAGCCCATCTTTCTACCTTTTCTGCATCTTTACCCGGTCTAGTCCAGTGTCATGGTAGAAAAATCACAGTAGTCCAGACTGATCCCACCATATGTTCAAAGTCTTCAAGTTTACCTGTGATTTCATTCGCTACCAACAGCCAACAATCTGTCTATAGCTTTATCTTCTTCTCTCCTTAATTTCCACCATTCCCGTTCTCGGTAGATGATCTTGCATTCACAGGAGGGAAGAAATCCACAGAGAGACTCTCTCAAAACCCTCCACCAGACTGAAAGTGTGCCCACCTAGACATCCTTGATTTCCTCATTCCTTCTGTTATAATAGACGATGATGTCACTCTCCCTGCTTAAGGCTAACCTTTACTCCAAATGCCCTACATTCACCACAGTCTTCTCAGTACCTTGTTATATTATGTCAACTTGTCCTTCTCTTCAGACTCTATTCTAAACACAGTTAATGGGCACAGTGGCATACTGTGAGAGGCTGAGGCAGGAGGATTGCTTGAGGTAAGGAGTTCAAATGACCAGCCTAGGCAATATAGTGAGACCTCATTTCTACAAAAAAGAGAAAAAAGGGCAGCCCCCTCAGGTCCCCTCCCACTGCAGAAGCTTTTCTGTCTTCTCAATAAATTCTGCTTTCAAAAAAAGAAAGAGAGAGAGAGAGAGAGAAAGAAAGAAAGAAAGAAAGAAAGAAAGAAAGAAAGAAAGAAAGAAAGAAAGAAAGAAAGAAAAAGAAAATAAACTAGCCAGGCATGGTGGTGCACACCTATAGTCCCCAGCTACTTGGGAAGCTGAGGCAGAAGGATTACCTGAGCCTAGAAGGCTGAGACTGTGGCAAGCCATGTGTCACTGCACTCCAACTTGGGCAACAGAGTGAGACTCCAACTCAAATGCATACATACATATATTTAAATATATTCAGATATTTTCCATTTTTAGAAAAGCCTTTCTTCAATTCCTTTAGCAGCAGCCCTCTTTCTTTCCTGCCTTCCCCTAAAGACTGACTTCTAGCAAGCTAATTATATACTCACCATAGCCACTCCCGCGCCTTCCATTCACTCCTCAATCCACTAATGGGCTGTGTCTCCACGACATAGTGAAACTACTCCCTCCCCCGGTAAACTCCTGTTGTCCCCCAGAACGACGTTACCATCACTTTACTCCTATCTCTTTCCAAACTCCAATTTTGGATGCAACTGCATGTTATTTTGGTGTGCAGCAGGACCTTCAAACTCAGTACATGCAGACCTGAACTTGCCCTCTGCCCCTCTGCCATGTTCCCCCTCCTGTATCCCATCTCTCACTCACACAGTTGACACCAGAACTTGCCTGTCCTGTCTGACTTAACCCTCCTTCTCATCATCCCCAGTCCCTATGCATGACCAGAAGATTCCAGTGCCTCATTATATAATGCAACTGCCATCTTCACAGCATTTTCATGTCTGCAACCTAAGGCCAGGTCACATGTGTGTCATGTCTGAATTACTATAATAGTAGGTCTCACAATAGTTGCATAGCCAGGATGATCTTTCTCTGCTTAAAACTATTTATTTATTTAATTTTTATTTTGAAGATGTGGGGTACAATTCAGGGATACACTTAAAACTTTAAATTGAAGCTCTTTATTGCTCTCAGGATAAATCTCAAATCCCTTATGGTTTACAAGGCCCCTCCTACTCAATCCAGTTCTATTTTTCACCCTCTTATTGAGTGCCAGCAATGTGCTGGACATTAAGGACACAAGAGCAAACAACACAGACATCTCTCTTGATGGAGTAATAGCGTGTAAAAAGTGTTTTGGCAAATGAAACACTAGATGCAAAGGGAGCACTGAGGGGAGCAAACCTAACCAAGACTTGAGGACTCCAGAGGTAGCAATGTCCAGGCCGAGATTTCAAGCATAGGTCGGAGTTAGGGAGGTATAGTGGGTTTTTGGATGAAGAAATGAAGGCATGGCAGAGAGAAAATCTGAAAGTGTTAGAGAAGAGTCTCTTTTATAAACACTGGGCGTGGTGACTCAAGCCTGGAATTCCAGCATTTTGGGAGGCCAAGGCAGGAGGATCGCTTGAGCCCAGAAGTTTGAGACCAACCTGGGCAACACAGCAAGACCTCATCGTACAAAAAACATCAGAAAATTGGCCAAGTGTGGTGGCACACACCTGCAGTCCCAGTTACATGGGAGACTGAAGCAGAAGGATCATTTGAGCCCAGGAGTTTGAGGCCACAGTGAGCCATGATCATGCCACTGCACTCAAGCCTATCGAGTGGGCCTGATTCAAATTTTTAAAAAGCAGTTACCCAAGGGGATACAGAACAAGTCATCCAGGGATAATATGAGCAACTGGGTATGTCAATATGCAACACAAGAGTGAGCATATAAATCATGTTAAAATTTGCAAGACTTTTCAGAATTGGTAACAGAATCCCTCAATGCAAGGGACATAATTCTATGTGCATTTTCCTTTCTGTTGTCTTACAAATTGTAGTATTAACATCAAACAGCGATAGTAAAAAAGATCTGAGGATCTGTTCTTCCCTCCTTCTGGACCAAGTTGCATTATCCAGAAAACAAATATACTATAAAACAGCCCATGAGTATTTCACAAATGAGATCATTCAAGAGAAGAGTGTCTATGAAAGTAATGCAGCTTTCATAGACACAGTCTGGAAAATGCTTCCCTGCAGTATTTTGTGCTCCAGCTGAGTCAAAACCTACCACGAGGCCAGGCGCGGTAGCTCACGCCTATAATCCCAGCACTTTGGAAGGCCAAGGTGAGAGGATTGCCTGAGTTCACGGGTTCGAGACCAGTCTGGACAAACTGGCACGACCTCATCTCTACAATAAATCAAAAAATTAGCCGGGTGTGGTGGCTCATGCCTGTAGTTCCAGCTACTCGGAAGGCTGAGGTGGAAGGATTGCCTGAGCCCAGCAGGTCGAGCTGCAGTGGCTGTTAGTGTGCCACTGCACTCCAGCCTGGGTAACAGAGTGAGACTCCCACTCAAAAAAAAAAAAAAAAAACCTGCCATAACTGAGGTATGCAGGCAAGCTTATACACTGATGCCTTGCTGTTTAGTTGTCATTGCTGGCCCATGAGTTTTGTTCCTGTGACTATGAACAGCATCTTCCTCAGCAACTCCTCGCTTTTTGGCACTCCTTTCCACCCTTGCTGATTATCTTAATACTGCCACCCTCAATCGCCTCTCATATCTCCAACCTACAATGCAACAGGATTCACTTCTTAGCTTGAATTGGAGTCTGATTTCACTGTCTACCAAAATTCATCATCCAAGACCAATGACAACATCTAAGAGTAATAAAGTCCTATTTGGGAAATGTTTTTCAGTAGAATACAAAATACGTAGTCAACTAGCTACAAGGGGAGACCAAAAAATCCCAGCATTTATTTATTAAAAATTGTGTATTTATTCTTACATGTTTAAACTTCAGTCCGTTTCAAAGCACTCACCAGTTGATGCATGGAGATCATGCTGTTTTTGGTCAAAAACTGCTCAACACTCAGTGTGGTATAGACAGGTGCACTTATAAATCACCCATCATGAAAGGGGCAAATGTGTTGGAAAAAAAAAGAAAGAAATTAACTAAAGTCAAACGTAGCCTCTCATAACAACACTGGCTGATACACTGAAGCTGATGGGTTCCTAGAACAATTACCTAGTGGGGAAGCCTGTCCTGTAAGGGGCTCGCCCTCCAAAAAATAATTCCAGGTTTTTTGGGATCTTTCCTCATATAAACTTTTCTGAATTATGAATTTATAATTACAAAGTTTAGAAAAGATTGAAACATGAAAACAAAAAAAGAGAGTCGATTTATATTGAGCAAATATGTCAGTTACTGGCTGAAAAGACAAGAATACTGGAATGGTCAGACTGTAGAAGAAATAGTTGTTGACTTCATCTGTGATTGAAATGTTTAGTAGGTGGACAAGGTATGTTTAGTTATGGAATAAATATGGAGCTTTCTATATTATTCTGTCTACCTTCAGAAAACAAAAATAAAAGTAAATGATAATGAAAAAATTGGATGAAGATGTTTTACTAGAAAATTTGTCTTTGATAGCTTTAGTCACATATATTATACTCTTTGCTACTTTAAATGTATTGCTCATAACTTATTCTCCATAACTTACTACTAAATCAGTTCTCACTTTCTTATTTAATTCATTTAGCAATTTTGGTATTGCTCAGAGAAATCCACAATGGTCAAAGTATTTTTTTCTTTCAGAGCTTAAGAATTCATTCATTTTGAAAGCGTACTCTTCTCTCTGACTAATCACCTGTCCAAAAAATATAAGAAAAAAGGAAAAAGTTTAATTACACTTGATACCCCCAAAAAAGAGGACTATATAGAACAAAAGAAAGGAGAAATTAAAATATAGCATTTGATAAAATAGGTATACTCTGATTATAAAAATGAAATAGAACAAAGTTTCCTTAACCCAATACAAGGATGAATATATTAATATTAAAAATTTGTTGCAAGCAAATATATATATATATACATAGAGAGAGAGAGAGAGAGAGACTCTCACTCTGTTGCCCAGGCTGGAGTGCAGTGGCACAGTCAGCTACTGCAGCCTCAACCTGCTGGGTTCAGGCAATCCTTCAGCCTCAGCCTTCCAAGTAGCTGTACAAGGGTGTGCCAACACACCTGGCTAATTTTTTGATTTATTGTAGAGACAAGGTCTCACCAAGTTGCCCAGGCTGGTCTCAAAGCCCTGGACTCAGTCAATCTTCTGCTCCAACTTCTAAAGTGCTGGGATTACAGGCATGAGCCAGTGTACCTGGCAAGCATATTTCTTAACAGCAAAAATGTTAGAAACATTCCCTTTAAAATGAAGAACAAGAAAAGAACATTTGATATTTCTGATACAGTATTAAATAGTGTATTGAAGTTCTCGACCAATGCAATTAGAAAAGAAAAATAGGATAGGTGCGATGGCTCACGCCTGTAATCCCAGCACTTTGGGAGACCAAGGCAAGAGGATTGCCTGAGCCCACAGGTTCAAGTGCAGCCTGGACAACATAACTAGACCTTGTCTCTACAATAAATCCAAAAATTAGCCAGGCATGGTGGCAAGCACCTATAGTCCCAGCTATTTGGAAGGCTGAGGCGGAAGGATCACCTGAACCCAGTAGGTCAAGGCTGCGGTGGTCGATTGCGCCACTGCACTCAACCTGGGCAATGGAGTGAGACTCCAATGAAAAAAAGAGAGAGAGAGAGTGGGAGGGAGGGAGAAAGAGAGAGAGAAAGAGGGAGGGAGGGAGGGAAAAAAATACGTCAAGTGGATTGAAAGAAAATTACCTGGTGCCTTCCCGCATTCCTTCTGGTGGCTTCTTGCATTCCCTGACTCATAACTGCTTTTCTCCATCTTCAGAGGCAGCAACATTAGGCCAAGTCTTTCTGATGCTGCCTTCTCTCTGGTTCTCCCTCTTCTGCCTCTCCTGCTCTGTAAGACCCTTGTGATTACATTGGACCCACCTAAATAACCCAGGACAATCTCCCAATGTTAAGGTCAGCCGATCAGCAACCTCAGTCCCATCTGTAACCCTAATTCATCCTCGGCACACACCATCACATATTCACAGGTTCTAGGGATTAGGACATGGATATCTTTGGGATATCATTATTCTTCCTACCACACTGCCGCCATTCATAGAGTAATTGATCGTGTACCTAAATAAACCTAAAGAAACTACAAACTATCAGCTTTTATGATCTGCTATCTTCTAAAAATTACAAATAGTTAGCATAGCATTGCTATTTTGTAATAAAAATAAGGATGCCATTGGTACCTCATACCTTTCACATGCTCTACTAGTAAGAACACTTAAAACTCTCCTGATGATGGTAATATGTAACAAATATTTATTGACATATTTATCTTCAAAACACTACAGTGTATGATTTTTGCTGTTTTTATTGATTTCGGTTGGCAGACTGTTTTTTGCATTGTTTTGTTTTCTTTTAGACTGAGGATTTTCTGAGATGGCATGTGACAGGATCTTACTATTACACACTGTCACACTTAATCCTCATACCACTGGAAAGTAAATATTGTTCTCCTTCTTTTACAAATAAATCTGAGACTCAAAGAAGTTGGATCCCTGACCCAAGGTTATCAAGTAAATAAGTGACCAGGCAAGGAAATTAATGCAGGACAAACATTTCAGCTCATTCCACTCTGCTGCTCTGTCCTCTGGGAAGTACTCAGTGCCTCTAACATTTCTTCCAATGATGAGATGACAATATTTCATAAATGATGAGTGTTTATTGAAACAGCAATAAACCTTATATTTCCATAGCACTTTGTATTTTTGAATCATTTCTTATCAATTCTATCTGATTCTCCCAAAAACTATATAAGATGAATAACAGTATATTAATTCAATACTTTCATTTGAAAAAAGAAGTCACAGAGTATGAGTGACTTAGCCAAAGAGATATAGCTGTTAATAGCAGAGCCTGGAACCAAAACCTCCTCTCTCTTAGAACACAGTCCTTCCACCAAGACACGGAGCGTGAAAGCCCAGAAAAGCACAGTGTTCCAAAAGCCCTCGTAGCCTGTATTTTCCATGAGATATTTTTGGACAAAAAAAAAAAAAAATCCTAAATTTTTATCATTTTCTTCTCTTTCCCCTTTTTTTAAATATTAGGAATAAATTATTTCTAGAATGTTCTCGATTTATGTTTGCAAAGTCTTTTCTGGCATCCAAAAGACAAGTAGTTTAGCGTTGAAGAACTCAGTGACTGGAGCTAAAGGACCTCTATTTGAATCCCTGTTCAACCACTTATTAAAGCAAGTTATTTGACTTCCGTGAGCTTCAGTTTCCTAATTTGTAAACTGGGAATGATAAAATTACCTACCTCGAGTCAGTGAGTGAATACATGTATTTAATGAGTTAGTGCATTTACACACTTAGGTTAGACCCTGGCCCAGAGTCAGTACTCAGTGAACCACTAGCTATTATTCTCTTCAGAACGGAAGCCCCGCACATCTATTACCAGAGTAGAAAGTTTGCAGTCATTAGGAGGGTCTGCTCTATATTAAGAAAGTGAGACATTTGTTCTTAAAAACGAAATGTTTCTTCTTGCATTTTTTTGACTCTTTTACTATCCCAAAAGCACTTGTATGTGCGATGTACACTGGCTGAAGCTCTAATTCTGACCTAAAAGCGAAAGAGAAAGGATAGTTCTCTTCAGATAAGTTCAAAACTAGTGAATGTCATTCCTTCTCAGGACACTCAGCAGGCTTTCTTGTGTAAAGATAGTAACCTATTGACAGGGAAAAGACGTGGAACTCTCAAGAATGAACACTTAGAGGGAAAGCCATCACAACAGAGGCATTTTGCTACATTTGCATCGCTATTGTTTGCACAGCCTAGTCAAACCGTGGGACAAGCTCAAATTCCAAGTGACTTGCTCAGTGACAAGTGCCAGAACACTTACATAACCATGAACTTTTGTTTTCCAAGCTTGGCACTATTTAGCATATTGTAACATTAACAAAGACAAAGAGATTATTAACACCTAGCTTAGAATAATGGGCATTTTATAAACTAGTCTCTTCCTGTTCAGCTGTGGTTGTGTAGGATTTTATTGACACGCAATAAATGTTACTCAAAATATTGTCAGATAATTGCAGCACTCTTCGGTAACAACTTGCTAGCTATTCAGTGTATGGTTGAGTTCTCTTAAAGATATTTGCATTTTGACTAAAACATGATTAAAATATTATTATATAAAATATTGCACAGCAAGAAGTCAATGAGTAATGCTGATGATGCTTTCCCTACAGAGACGATACCTCTAACTCTTACACTTAAGCTGCTTTTCTAACACCAGTGGTGGGATTGCAATGAACCAAGAAAATGCTCTTGTTCAAGGTGCTTCAAGTCCAGTAGCATGAATTTAAGTTGTCCACCAAATGGGTCCTTGGTTCTATATAATGTGAGTACTATGTGAGCAAACTCTGATCAATCAGTTCAGTTCAACAGTCTTAAAGTACTGTTGCCAAGTTCCGTGCACATAACAAACAAAGGAATCCATGACTTACACAAGTAAAGAGGTAATAGTAATTGACATCATTTAGTGAGTGGTTATCACATACCCTTGTGCTGAGCCATCATATATATTATCTCATTTAATCCTTGCAATCACTCCATGAACTGGGTACTTTATTATTCTCATTTTACACATTAGAAAACTGAAATTCAGAAAGTTTAAGTAATTTACTCAAGTTCACACAGCTAGAAAGTAGCAGAGCCAGAATTTAAAACTAAGTACCACACTCTTATCTGTAAAGGTAAAATCACCAGCCCTATAGCAATGCAAAGTTAGAGGCATGCTCAGAGTGCAATGTGGCACAAAGGAGAAACATTTGACAAAACCAATTCCATTTTTCACTTTCTGAGTCAGGAATGATAAGAAGGGATGTGACTGGATTTATGATAGGAGACTACTTGTCCACTCAGGACCCTGAGGAGCTCCCAAATGTCTATTCCCAACATCTGCAACTGAAGGGAAACTGAAGGGTCCACAGGGAATCTGAAGGATGAACCCCTCCTTCCTCACTAAGACCCAAATGAAAATTAAGAATTATGCTACTTGCTAAAATGTTTTCTGTCCCCTCCATCAGACATACCAAATCCCATAATAAATCAGGTCACCATCTCTTGATGAGTTTTTCATTGTCAAAAACTAGCCATAGTTCAGTACACCCCTCTCTCAATGTAACACACAGGAATCAATTTCTTTGTTAGAGTAATCCTGACAGCAGGAAGAAGCCAATTATAATGGTTAAACTGATACAAATTTTAAGTGTAGCTTTGAATCCATCAAATACAAATATATATGTAAACATCACATACATGCAAATTTTATATGAAAATATACATTATATTCATTTTTATGCTTTCTAGGTCTTGAAACAGCAAGAAGCACAGCACAAAACACATCAGGAAACAGCAAGAACCAAGCCTATAGTATAGAAGCAACTGATTCGTGTTTCAGAATACACAAGGATAAACTTAAGACAGAAAAAATGAGGATCAAGCTGGGTGTTGTGGCTCGTGCTTGTAATCCCAGTTACTAGGGAGGCTGAGGTGGGAGGATCACTTGAGCCCAGGAGTTCAAAACCAGCCTGGACAACCCAGTGAGACCTTGTCTCTTAAAAAAAAAAAAAAAAAAAAGGAGGGAGAGAGGGAGGGAGAAGAAAAGAAAGAACCTCATTGCATGATTAAGATGCTGTTTTTGCTATATTTGTTATACTCTGAAAATATTCAATCATTTACTGTTAACCACTGGTGAGAGATATGAATCAAATAACAAAAAGGAATGCCTAATGAAAAACCAATAATCAGAATAAATTTATTAATGCTTAAGATGTTCTGAGTTGGAACATTCTGTTGGAAAATGACCTTAAGATCCTCCTCAATTAATCAGCCTTTTCACCGTGAGGGAGGAGACAGGAAAGTCCACATGTAACTGCAATATATCATGTTACATTGGTTAACAACAGGTTCTATTGAATAGTACTCCAGGTTAACAACAGGTTCTATTGAATAGTACTCCAGGTTTTTGTTTTTGTCTTTTTGAGTCGGGGTCTCACTCTGTTCCCCAGACTGGAGTACAGTGACACAATCATAGCTTACTGTAGTCTTGACCTCCTGGGCTCAGGTGATCCTTCTACCTCAGTCTCCAAAGTAGCTGGTACTACAGGCATGTGCCACCACATCTGGCTAATTTTTGGAATTTTATTTGGGATAAGGTCTGGCTATGTTGACCACGCTGGTTTCAAACTCCTGATCTCAAGTGATCCTCCCAAGTCAGTCTTCCAAAGTGCTGGGATTATAGAGATGAGCCACCATAGAACTTCAGCATCTTTTTGGGAAACACAATTCAACCAAAGATTGATATGTATAAGGATAGAATGAAAAAGAACAAACTGGATACAGACATAACAGGTGTCACTTTCAGAGCTCTTTGCGTTTCTACCCCCAAAATCATGGAACCCAGCAAGCCGCTGTGAAACTCGGAGTAATTTACTGGGAGTAATGCTGATATTCTAAAAAGAAAAGACTTTGGCATATAGCACGTTGTTTGCTTCTGCTGAATACTTTTTTTAAAAAGGAGTTTCATAATAAAGAAACTTTGGCTTTGGTATTCTCTTGAGTTTGCTTATTGGTAACAGATTTTTATGTAGTTAACACAAGAATGTACTTACTCTTGGACTGCACCAAAGTCTACAAGTCAAACAACTGGGACACATAGGTAAATGGATAACTCACCATTTTAAATAGTAATTATCAAACACAAGGTTTTCTTAAGTTTTATTTTATTTTTAATTTATGGGGTATAGTGTGATATTTTGATACATGCATACAATGTATAACGATCAAATCAGGGTAGATAGCTTTCCATCCTCTCAAACATTCATTATTTCTTTGTGGTAAAAGTATTCAAAATTCTCTGTTCCCATTATTTTGAAATATACACGGCGATACTGTCAACTATAGTTGCCCCACTGCGCGATAGAGAACCAGCACTTATTCCTCTTGTCTATCTGCAATCTTGTACCCATTGACCAATCTCTCCTCTGCCTCTTGTCCTCCATCTCCTCTCGTCTGGTAATCTCTATTCTACTGTCTGCTTCTATTAGATCAGTTGTTTTTAAAACCTCAGAGGAGCAATACCTGCAGTATTTCCAATTCGGTGCCTGGCTTATTTCGCTCATTATCATTTGAAATTTCCAGGTTCACCAGGTTCATCCAGGTTAGCACACATAACAGGATTTTATTCTTTTTTTATGACTGAATGATATTCGACTTTGTGTATATACCACATTTTCTTTATCCATTCACCCACTGATAGACACTTAGGCCAATTCTGTATCTCGGCTGTTGTGGGCAGTGCTGTGATAAACAGGGAAGGGCAGGTCTCTCTTCAACACTGATTTCATTTCCTTTGAATAAATACCCAGTAGAGGAATTGCTGGGGCATATAATAGTTCTATTTTTAATTTTTTGAGGATATTCCATACTGTTTTTCATCATGGCTTTACTAATTCTTGCCAGCAGTGTAAAAGGGTTCCCATTTCTCCACAGCCTCACCAGCATCTGGTATTTTTTTGGCTTTTTGACAATAGCCATTCTGGCAGGTGTAACGTAGTATTTCATTGTGGCTTTGATTCCTATTTCCCCATGATTAGTAATGTTGAGCATGTTTTTCATATTCCAATTGGTCATTTGTATTTCTTCTTTTGAGAAAGTCTACTCAAATCTTTTTGCCTATTTTTAAAGTATATAATTTGGTTTTGTTTTTGCTATTGAGTTGTCTGAGTTTCTTATATGTTTTGAATACTAATATCTTGTCAGATGCATCGTTTGCAAATGTTTTCTCCCACTCTCTAGGGTATCTCTTCACTCTGTTGACTGTTTCCTTGTTGTGCAGAGCTTTCCAGTTTGATATCTGATATAATCTCATTTGTCTAATTTTGCTTTTGTTGCCTATTTGAGTTCTCATACAGAAAAGAATCTTAGTCCAAATCAATGTCATGAAGCAGTTCTCCTATGTTTTACTTTTGTAGTTTCATAGTTTTTAGTCTTATATTTAAGCCTTTAATCCATTTTGCATTGTTTTTTATACGTGGTGAGAGTTAAGGTCTAGTTTCATTCTTCTGCATATGGATATCCAGTCTTTCCAGCACCCTATTTATTGAAAGTCTATCCTTTCCCCAATGTGTGTTCTCAGTGTCTTTGTTGAAAACCAGTTGGCTATAAATGTGTGGATTTATTTTTGTGTTCTCCATGCTGTTCCATTTGTCTGTCTATTATTATGCCAATACCATGCTGTTTTGGTTACTATAACTTCACAATATATTTCTAAGTCAGGTACAAAGACAACGTTTAAATTATGACAATTTCAATGTGCAATCCCAGTTAGGTTCTAGAGCCTACTCATGTAGCATTTGCTCCATACTGAGTAATATGTTAAAGTTTGATTTCTCACCTATATTAATTTTTAAATGTGAAAGAAAAGATCACATAAATAAAAACAATTATAACTAACCCTGAATTGTACCCCACATCTTTAAAATTAAAAAATATACAAAAGAAAAAAAGAAATAAAGACAATGTAAAAGAGTATATAATTTTAATATTTTACACGATTTTAATTTAATGATCTCTTTAGCCTTAAATGTTTAATAAAGTCATATTATAACTTTATTTCATGAAGCTATAATTTCCTTGTAAATTAGAAACCCTTAAATAGATGGCATTCTGTGATGAACTAAAAAAATTTGCATCTCAACGTATTTAGAGTCTTATGAATAACTAACAAGAGCATTAGATTTACTATTAGTGAACAACTGAATTAACTATAGATCTCACACAATGAAAAAAATATAATTTGATTATGAGTTTTTAAAGGATTTCCAACCTTATTCACACCTGACCTCCCACAAACACTATACCTAATTAATAAAATTTATTTTAATCTAGTGTAGAATTCTGAGAAATAAAGGCAAGTGTATGCACATTTCACCAATAGAGGTCAGACCCTGAATGCCAAGAAAAGTTATATATCTTTGAATGCCCTTGAGCCCAATTTCCTTATAGCTTACACATGATAATTACAGCGGCAAGTCTTTACACTTATGAAAGTGATCTCAAATCTAATTCACTTATTTAAAATGTATTTTCTAAGCCGGGCTCAGTGGCTCAGCCTGTAATCCCATGCCTTTGGGAGGCTGAGGTGAGTGGATTGCCTGAGCCCGCGGGTTCGAGACCCGCCTGGCAGTGAGACCTCATCTCTACAAAAAATCAAAAAATTAGCCAGGTGTGGTAGCGCGCGCCTGTAGTTCCAGCTACTTGGAGGGCTGAGGCGGAAGGATCGCCGGAGCCCAGCAGGTCGAGGCTGCGGTGGCCAGGAGCGGCCACCGCACTCCAGTCTGGGCGACAGAGTGAGACTCCAACTCAAAAAAAAAAAAAAAAAAAAAGTATTTTCTCTACATACATCTCTTATCTTTCAAATAATGTCCTCCATTTAAAAAGCAAAGTACCAAAAAGCACATAAATAAGCAAACATAAAGTTTCCACAAGTCCTAGATTCAAATAATTCAAGAAATAGAACAAGAATTCACATATACAACTAGCAGTTTTTTCCTGTAAATCCAAGAAAAGTTGTGTATTGATAAAATCCAGAAATCTGGGTGCTAATTAACATAAAGATTTATATATCAATAAAATAATAAGCTTTAAACAAACTTATTTGCCAACTAATGAAAACTGGCAAAGGTTGGGCACAGCGGTTCATACCTATAATTTCAGCACTTCAGGAGCCTGAGGTAGGAGGATTACTTGAGCCCAGGGGTCCAAGACCAGCCCAGACAACATAGCAAGACCTTGTTTCTACAAAATAATAATAATAATAAGCCAGGTGTGGTGATGTGCTCCCTACTTGGGAGGCTGACATGGAAGAATTGCCTGAGTCCAGGAGGTCAAAGCTGCCATGAGACGTGATTGTGCCACTCTACTCCAGTCTGGGTGACAGAGTGAGACCCTGCCTAAAAAATAAAAAGAAAGAAAGAAAACTGGCAGAGGGAACTTGCCTGAGTGTTGATGAATTTTTTTTAAATCAAATGAATTATATAGATACTTTTTAAAATAGTAATATTACAATTTACAAAATCACCTTTACCAAATTGATAGCAAATGCTAAAAGTTTAATGAATACAAAATGATTTCATTGTTTTAAAAAGTAAAATTTGAGCCGGGCTCGGTGGCTCAGTCTGTAATCCCACGCTTTGGGAGGCCGAGATGAGTGAATTGCCTGAGCCCACGGGTTCGAGACCCACCTGGGCAACTTGGCGAGACCTCATCTCTACAATAAATCAAAAAAATTAGCCGGGCGTGGTAGCGTGCACCTGTAGTTCCAGCAGGTCGAGGCTTCGGTGGTCGGGAGTATGCCACTACACTCCAGTCTGGGCAACAGAGTCTGACTCCAACTCAAAAAAATAAAATTAAAATTAAAATAAATAAAAAGTAAAATTTGTTTAATATTTTTCTCTTTCTTTCTCAGTCCATCTTCCTCATCCTCACATTTAAGTCTTTAGCACAGAATGCATACCAAGCACCAGAATAAGATTAGTAAACCAAAGCTCCTGCCTTCATAGTATTTGCACTCTTTATAGACATAACATCAATCTACTGGAATGCACAAACAGCATAAAATAAATTCTAAAATAGTGGCACAAAAAAAGGGTTGTGGGGAAAACCAAGAAGAGATACTAAAAAGTTCTTGAACTTATAGTCCCTAACCTGAAGAAAAAGTGCTTTTATATTATCTTCATGATTTTTAAGCCCTGAATAGAGTTTTCAAAAGAAGCGAATACTTTTTTTTATTTTTGAGTCAGAGCCTAACTCTGTCACCCAGGCTGGAGTGCAGTGGCAAAATCATGGCTCACCATAGCCTTGACCTCCTAGACTTAGGAGATCCTTCTGCCTCAGTCTCCCAAGTAGCTGGGACTACCAGTGCGTACCACCACGTCCAGTTAACTTTTTAATTTTTTTTTTTTTTTTTTTGTAGAGATGAGGTCTCGCTATATTGTCCAGGCCGGTCTCAAACTACTGGGTTCAAGCAATTCTCCTGCCTCAGTCTCCCAAAGTGGTAGGATTATAAACAAGAGCCACTGGACCAAGTGAAAGTAAATACATCTTGATTGAAGTTTAACAAAGGCAAATGAATTTGTCTCTGCACACAGACCTTTAGTATATATAAATTTTTTTAAAATAAAGGGATAAAAATACATTATCAATGGGCAGGCTGAGCAGTGACCTCTACAGGAGTGGACTAGAGCCCTAGGGTTGTTCCCTAAAGCCAGGAGTGGCTTTGGCCTCTGGTGCCCTTTGAAATCAGAAGAATTCAAGAGAAAACTCTTCCAGCAAATGAAGCAACTGATAGTTCTACTTGTACATATAGAATCATCAGTCATTTTACTGTTCATTTTTACTCCATGAAGGAATGTAATTAGACTGTGGAGAACAGCTTGTACTTTCTCCTTGTCTCAACTAATTACTAAATGTGCTTGCTGAGGCATAAAATAAGAAAGCAGTTTGAGGAGCCCCAAAAGAAGTGTATTTTCATTAATTTTTTAGCTTGAAACAATCTATAAATATATTACCTATAAGCCCCAGTTACCCTCTCCAGTTATCGAAATTTAAAGCATATGGATAGTTTTAACTCCACATAATGATCTCCCAAAAAATTCTATCTTCCTCCTTCAAAACATACTATGGCTAATAATTAGCAACATTTGACTAATATGCATTTTATAGCTTTTCTGCCTTGCTCAGATGCTACTACCACTGTAAAAGCAAAAAAATTAAATGCCTGGGGTCCTCAGCATTATGACCAAAGGAAGGAAAAACAAGCTCTGGGTAAGGCCAGAGGATACACTACAAATAAAATAAGTGAACTCACTACTGTTACCATTATTATCAATATATTATACAATAGCATATTTCCAATTAACATTTTCCAGTTTAAAAATCATTTTACATTTATTATGTTATCTGAGTCTTACACAATCTATACAAACAAGCTCAGAGTCCAAGAGTTTGAGACCAGCCTGGGAAACATAGCAAGATCCTATCTTTACAAAAAAATCACACACAAAAAAAGGTTAGCTAGGTGTGGTGGCATAAGTCCCAGCTACTCAGGAGGCTAAAGTGGGAGGATGCTTGAGCCCAGGAATTTAAGACTTCAGTGAGCCATTGATATCCCGCCATTGTACTCCAGCATGGATGACAGAGCAAGACCCTGTCTCAAAAAAAAAAAAAAAAGTCACAGGAAAGTTGAGTGTGAATCGCTTTGTAACCAACCCCTGATCCCCCATAGAAAGTGAGACACAGGGCACTAGAATTTGCACCTCCTTGCTTTAGCTCCAGGCACAGGGGTTTTGTCCTCTCCAGAGAGCTGAGGTTGCTAAATAATGAGCCACAAGGTTACTATCAGAACCATTTTAATTCAAGGCTAAGCGTAGGGTGGTGTGCTTTCAGAGCTAGGAAACACAATCATCTGCCAGCCTCACACCCTTCCTGGTCATTCAGCACTCTTAGATTTAAAAACTTCCTCAACTGAAGTTGGAAAAGTCTGGGTTAGGGCCTGAAATAATTCGTTACAATGGTCTAGCAAATTAACAGTAAGAACCAACTTCTGGAACATTTGCGATATGTCAGGGTTACTAATTTATTTACCCTCCCTCCCTGCAAAGTCAGCTACCTCATTTTACCTAAGGAAGCCAAAGAAGAGAAAAATTAAGTGACTTGACCAAGGTCACACAAATAAGCTCAGAGTTAGGACTGGAAATCAAGCCCTCCAGCCTCAAAGCCTGAACTCACACCATGCTACTCTGCTTGGCAGGGAGATCTTCACAATCAGAGCACTAAAGAGTTCTGCCCCACAGGGACAAGGGGCAGGCAGTAAAACTTTCTTTTCCAGAAACTGCTTTTTAAAAACTCTTTATTTGGTATGGCATCTGGATGTATGCTACTGAGACAATGGAAAGTTGACAACTATCAACCTAAAGCAGTAATAGGAAAGTAGATTTAGTGAGAAGACTGAGCAGCATTAAAAGGCAGAGCCAGAGCGTGCATTCCACTGGGGGAAAGTGGACATTGGCGGGTCCAAGATTCTATATTAGAAGTCAAATTACAAGGAGACTGTTGAAGTACAAAGAAAACCATAGGGTATATTTCTTAGAACTGATAGAACTTATTTTTCTAAATAAGATATACTTTCGTATCAACTTTTTTTTTTTTTGAGTTGGACTCTCACTCTCTCTGTTGCCCAAGCTGGAGTGCAGTGGCACCATCATCCCTGGGCTCAAGCAATCCCTCTGCCTCAGCCTCCCAAGTAGCTGGGACTACAGGCACGTGTCACCATGATTAATTTTTTAAAATTTTTTGTAGAAATGAGGTCTTGCTATGTTGCCCAGGCTGGTTCAAATTCCTGGGCTCAAACAATCCTTCTGCCTCAGCCTCCCAAAGTGCGGGGATCACAGGCATGAGCCACTATGCCTAGCCTAGTATAGCATTTTTAACTCTTTTGAACAAAAGTCTTTATCTTTTAAAAGGTGAAGAGAGAGAGATTTTTAAAGCTTCTATGAACCTTCATAACTGATGTAGGTGATCAACTGATGCTCTATTAGTTAATTTCTCTAGGAAAAAGATATTTTGATAGTGTGGAAATTCCCAGATCTTGCATTTCTGTAAAATGAGAGAACAAAAGTCATTAATTAATATCCTACCATGACCAGATATTTTACATTTAGAATAATACCAACAGTAATGGCTAACACTTGTTAACCATTTGCTGTAATGCCAGGCACTGTTCTAAGTGCTTTGCCGCATTATCTCATTTGACCCTAAGAAGTAGATACTATGATTTGCCCCATTTTTCATAAAAGGAGGTTGTGATAATGTCCAAAATCACACAGCCAGCAGACAATAGAGCCAGGATTTGAATCTAGCAGTCTGACACTAGATTCAACACTTAGTTGAAACCTCTCCATAATCCTGCATCCCGTGGTGCTTTTTATGGCTGACAAAACTGTGGTTCCAGTGAGTTAAGCAGTTGAAACAAAGCTTCGTTTCAAATTCAGGTCAGTCTGTCCCAAAACTCCTTTTCCCTCTACCAACAGTTTCCCTAAAGGAAAAGAGATGCCAAAGATGAAGACAAGAGACAGGCCTGGGAAACTCCTCTGCCGCACCCCAGATGTCAGCTGGGGCTTTGCCTGCCCCTCAACTCTAGGGAATAGTGTCGGCAAACCCGCTTGTGCATCTCGGGAGAGGTCCTGTGGGAGGTCCAGAAGACCACGGTTTCCAGGTGTGTCCGAGGGTGCTGCTTTCTCCCCACTGTCTCTGCCTCGCTTCCCAACCTCTGCGAAATCCTCATTCCACTCTTGCTGGGGGCCCAGGTATGGAATTCAGCCCCGTTCCCATGATTTCCGCACAACAGCGGCAGGGTAAACAACACGATGCGCATGTGTACAATACACTCACCTAAGCCTTGCTGAGACGAAGGGTCTGCACAACTGCAGCAAATCAAGCAACCCAAAATGGAATGTCAGACAGCCCTGCTCTTTTTTTAAGAAAAGTTTCCTTGACCTTTCCTTTCTAGCAGGCCTCGCCTCATCTATCTCGTCCTCCCCCTCCTCTCTTCTCCTGAACCCTCCATCTCCACAGCAAGAGTGTTCTTCCTCCTTCCAGGCAGAGCCACTCAGCGCATGATCCCGCCTATGTAAAGCCCTGCCTGAGGCTGCAGTTCCATAACCAGAAGCATTTCAAAGCATTCTGTTTTCCACGGTACTCACTTTCTCAGAAGAAGCCTGACTCTGTTTCTACAGTAGCCATTTTCCCCTTACCACCAATCACACCACAGATCTTCACAATCAGAAAACTAAGTGTGGGGAGGAGGTGGTGTTTAGAGGTTCAAGGCCACAAAAACTGAATGTCATGAAAATGTCACATACTTCAAGTTTTTTGAGTTTACAATATCTAATATATAATATCAAATTAGATACTGCTTTACTTCCATTTTCAAAAGTTGAATATACTGTATATCTTTTGCTGCCTCTGTACATCCCTTCGGAATCTCTGGGGCAAGCCAGGAAGAAGGGAATCTCGTTGGGCAAGTACTAGGCCACATTGGCTCCTAAGGCCTGCAAGTTCCCAGTGAGGCTGCTTCCTGGAAGCCTGCCTGGAGGCATGAGCACTCCTATATCCCATGCCTATGCTTGCAATGTCACCCATTATTTCTATGTGTAGTCATTGCTGACGTTTCTGGACTTTTCCACATAAAAGAGAGCTAATACATCAGTTGAATGCTGCTATTAACATATAGATGGTCTTTTTAAAAATTGTTTCATTTGACTGTGATCCTCAAATGTAGACTTTCTCCAGGAAAGGCTGCGGATGCTATCCTTCTCAGCCCAACCTATAAGGAACTTTGTCTTAGCTCTGTACACACAAAATTTGGGAGCAAGGATAAGGAGGAGAGGGCAGGTAACCATGGAACACCAGATCACCCTCAAAGCAGTCAGGCAAAATGGAAGGGCACAGATTTTAGAATAAAGTTGATCTGAGACCTTGTCCTGGCACCATCCCAAAGCAGCTCTGTGGCCCTGAGCAAATCATACAACCTTCTGAGTCTCAGTTTTCATCTCTGAAAATGGAGATAATATCTACCCTGTTGTTATGAAGATGGGAGAGATGTACATCAAATTACCCACCATATGCCAACCATATGGTGGGAAGGGGCAATAATTTGTAGCTGTGATTGCTATTACACTGATTAGTAAATCTGATATCTATTTTTAAAATATTTATTGAGAACCCACTGTGTACCCTGGACTAGACACTAGGGTACAATAGGAAAAGGTTAGACCCAGTCTCTGGACTGTAGAACTGATTCTAGGGGGAAAAAAAATAGGCCTTAAGCATAATATGAATAGCTAATTTATTAATTAACTACAGTCATGACAAGTGCTACAAAAGGAAAAATGAGATACTACAAACATAGTAAACAGAAGGCCGGGTGCAGTGGCTCACACCTGTGACTCTAGCACTTTGGGAGGCCAAGGTGGAAGAATTGCTTCAGCCCAGGAGTTTAAGACCAGCTTAGGCAACAAGATCTTGTCTCTACCAAAAAAAAAAATTGTTTCAAATTAGTCAGGTATGGTTGCACATGCCTGTCGTCCCAGCTACTCACGAGGCTGAGGTGGAAGAACTATCTGAACCCAGAAGGTTGAGTCTGTGGTGAACAGTGATCACACCACTACACTCTAGCCTGGGCAACAGAGTGAAACACTGACTCAAAAAAAAAAATATGTACAGCTGTCAAGAGAGGCATGAAGCTGGTACTCCATGGCCACCTAAACTCTGCAAGGAGCAACCAGAATTAAGAGCAAGAGAATGGAGAATCCATCTGGTTAGTTCCTGCAAGCTAAATGGTATCTCCCCAGTTCATTAGTTGTTAAACTTGGGACTTTGTTACTTGTCCCCAAATTCTACCAGTACCTCCAGAGGAAAACACCAAGGCCTTACTTGGATTGTGTCCTCGGAAAATTCTTGTGTATTATACAGTTGGAGTAAGGAGGAAGCTCTGTGCAATATATGTCTCTGGTTATCCCTTCTATACATTTATCCACAGAGAGGCAGCATGGCACGGTGGTTAAGAGAGCAAGCATCAGAACCAGACTCCCTGTGTCCAAATCCTGGCTCTTTTACTTATTAACTGAAGAAGTTACTTAATCTCTTTGTTCTTCAGGTTTCTCATCCTTAAATGGTAATAATACTCTGTATTAACTTGTTAGGGCTGCCATAACAGAGTATTGCAGGCTGAGGGGTTTAAACAACGGAAAGTTATTTTCTCACAGTTTTAGAGGCTAGAAGTTCATTATCAAGGTGTTGGTAGGGCTGATTTTTTTCTGAGGCCTCTCTTGTTCACTTGTAGATGGCTGCCTTCTCCCTGATCTTCTCTGTGTATTTTTGTGTCTTCTTCTTCTCCTTTTTCTTTTCTTTCTTTCTTTCTTTTTTTTTTTTTGGGGGGGTCCCAATTCTGTCACCCAGACTGGAGTGCTGTGGCACAGAGCCGGCTCATCACAGTTTCAACACCTCCTGGGCTCAGGTGATCCTTCTACTTCAGCCTTCCAAGTAGCTGAGACTATAGGTGTGCACCACCATGCCCAGCAAATTTTTTGTAGGGACGAGATCTCACTATGTTGCCCAGGTTGGTCTTGAACTTCTGAACTTAAGCATTCCTCCCGCCTAGGCCTCACAGATTGCTGGGAGTGGCCACTGCACTCCAGTCTGGGTGACGGAGTGAGACTCCAACTCAAAAAAAAAAAGAAACAAACAAACAAAAGAAACAAAGACTCAGCTGGGCACATGCCTCACACCTGTAGTCCCATGGGTCTTGGTTTCCCGACTTTTGCTCTTGAATGTTGACACTATCAGGATGAAAAACCTTTCCTCTATCTACTTAGATTCAGTGCTTGGGGTTTGTGAATAAAACAACAGAAGACAGATTAACTGAAGAAAAGACAAATTTTATTCATGTATATACTCAGGAACACACAGAAAAATATGACTCATTAGGGCAATTAGAATTGGGGCTTTATAAACCATCTTAAGTGAGAAAAAGACGAGGGAGGAGGGACACCTGGTGAAAAGAAAAATGACTTTTAGAAAAGATAAATGGAACCCAGAAGTTCAAACCAGCCTGGGCAACATAGCAAGACCCTGTCTCTAAAAAAAAAGCCTAAAAGAGCGGGGGGTAGCTATCAAACCATTAAAAGTTAAAAGGACACAGAAGGACATTACATAATGATAAAAGGCTCAATGCACCAGCAAGAAATATCCATCTAAAATATATATGCACCCAAAACAGGTGTTATAAAATGACTAAGTAAACAAGAGAGGCCACTGACACTCACACAATCATAGTTGGAGACCTCAATACCCTGCTAACAGCCCTAGAAAGATCATCAAGGCAAAACTCCAACAAGGGGATCTGGAAACTTAACTCAACACTCGATCAAATGGATTTAATAGACATTTACAGAACACTCCCCTCAATAACTACAGAGTATACATTCTCCTTATCAGCACATGGAACATACTCCAAGGTCAATCACATTGTCAGACATAAATAAAGTATGAACAAATTTTAAAAGATCGAAATAATACCATGCATCTTCTCAGATGACAGTGGAATAAAAATAAATATTGCCACCAATAAGATCTCCTCAAAACACACAAAGGTATAGACACTAAACAATATGCTGCTGAACGACTTCTTCGTCAACACAGAAATCAAGACAGAAATAAAAAGATTCCTGGAAATGAATGAAAACAGATACACATCTTACCAGAATCTCTGTGATGCCATGAAAGCAGTGTTGGGAGGAAAATTCATAGCATTGTACACACATATTAAGAAAATAGAAAGATCACAAATAAGCAGCCTAACATCACACCTAAAGAGCTGAAAAGGCAATATCATTTAAATTCTAATTCAGTAGAAAAATCCAGATCATGAAGCTAAAGTCACAATTGCAGGATACAGAAGACAAAAATATCACAGAAAGGATCAACAAGACAAAAAGCTGGTTCTTTGAAAGGATAAATAAGATTGACAAGCCCCTGGCCAGATTGACTAAAAAAAGAGAGAAACTCCAAATAAGCACATTTAGAAATGAAAAGGGTGATGTCATAACTGACACTGAAGAAATTTAAAAGATTATCAGAGATTACTGTGAACATTTGTATGCAAATAAACTAGAAAATCTGAAGGAAATGAAGGAGTTTTCTGGCACCACACAACCTCCCAAGGTTTAAACAAAAAGAAATTGGAACTCTAAACAGACCAATAAGAATCCAGGAAATTGACTCAGTCATAAGAAACCTCCCTGCCAAAAAGCTCTGGACCAGATGTCTTCTCAGCTGAATTCCACAAGATACACAAGGAGGAGCTGATAACAATCTTATTGAAAGTATTCCAGGCAATCAAAAACAATGAAATTCTCCCTAGCTCATTTTATGAAGCTAACATCATACTGTTACCCAAAACTGGCAAAGACTCAACAAGGAAAAAGAATTACAGGCCAATCTCCTTGATGAACATAAATGCAAAAATTCTCAAAAAGATTCTAGCAAATAGGAGCCAACAACACATCTGAAGGACTATCCACCATGACCAGGTGGGTTTCATTTCTGGGATGCAGGGTTGATTCAACATTTGCAAGGCCATAAACATAATTCAGCACATCAACAAATATAAAAACAAGAATCACATAATTACATCATTAAATGCAGAAAAAGCATTTGACAAAACCCAGCATCCCTTCTTGATAAAAACCCTTAAGCACCTAGGCATAAAAGGAACATTTTTCAAAACAATAAGAGCCATCTATGATAAAACCACAGCCAACATTTTGCTCAGTGAATAGAAGCTGGAAGACTTCCCTCTAAGAAGTGGAACAAGACAAGGATGCCCAATGCCACCTCTCTTATTCAACATAGTGCTGGAAGTCCTAGCCAAAGCTATCAAGCAAGCAATATCCAAATAGGAAAAGAGGAAGTTAAGTTAACCCTCTTTGCAGATGATATGATTTTATATGTAGAAAACCCTAGGGAGTTGGTTGAAAACCTTCTCACACTGGTAAACAACTTTGGTAACGTCTTGGGTTACAAAATCAATGTGTAAAAGACAGTTGCATTTCCATACATCAGCAACAAACAGGTGGAGAACCAAATAAAAAACACAATCCCATTCACAATAGCCGCACACATACACAAATGAAATACTTTGGCATCCACATAACCAGAAAAGTGAAAAAACTTCACAATGAGATCTACAAAACACTGCTCAAAGAAAGCAAGGATGACACAGACAAGTGAAAAAACTTCCCATGCTCATGGATTGGAAGAATCAATATTGTCAAGATGTCCACCCTACCCAAGGCAACCAACAGATTCAATGCAATATCCATCAAATTACCAACATCATTTTTCACAGACTTGGAAATGACAATACAGAAATTCATATGGACTCAACACGTGCCTCCACTTAGTCGTCTCCATTAGCCTTGCTGTGAGCCTGCAAAGCAAAGCTGCTCCAGAAAGTCACAGACTCCCGAGGCCCAAGCAGCAGACTGGGCACAAGCAGGAGGAACCATGGAGAAGGCAGGTCATGGAAATCTGAATAAAGTTCCAACACCAGTGATGGGATGCCCATAGGCACCATCTCAGTCCCAGGACTGGACAGAGACTTGCATTGCCCCACCCAGCTCCAGCCAGCCTCCATCTTGGGACGCAGAGACTATACTCTCATTGGACTCAAAGAGACAGATGCCCTTCCCCCACACTGGAACAGGCACAGACACGTCAGATCTGAGTGGGAGACTTGACAGCAGCAGCAGTGAGTAGGGAGGCAAATAGACATCCCCATTGTATGGACAAATTGTAAGACAGTGGGAATTGAGTTCCAGGGGGCCCACACACCTGTCAACAGATACAGAGATCTGCAGATAGCTTAATCACAGCTCCCCCCTTAATTAACTCTCAAAACTGCAAAAAGCACATGTCCCCACCCCCAGTCAAGCTTCAGAATTGAACAAAACCAGAGGATCTACATAAGGAAGAACAGGAGATTGAGCAAACAGAAATAAAAGCTATCCCCCCCTTATCACTGAACAACAGAATTAAAGAAGAGTTAAAAAAAAAAAAGAAAGAAAGAAAAGAAAAAGAAAAAGGAGGAGGAAAACCTACACAAGTGAAGAAAAACCAAAAGAAGAATATGAAACTCACATAGATCCTCGGGAGGTCAGCCACTGAGAATACAGACTTCAAAACTCAAACAATCAAGAGCCCCCAGAATGAGTGGTCTCAAACCACAAACCCAGATATCAAGATATTAATAGAGAGAATAAATAGAAATGAGGAGAGACAAGAAGAAAGAATGAAGGTATTGATAACTGAGATAACAGCATTAAAGGATACAGTGAATGAAATAAATAACAAACTGATAAGCATGGAAAATAATTAACCAAGCAAAAGAAAGAATCTCAGAGTTTAAGGACCAAAATATAGAACTAACCCAATATGTTAAAGACATAGAAAACAAGCTTAAAAAGACATCACAAAATCTCTAAGAGATGAGCGATTATTTCAAGAGGTGGAACCTAAGATTCATTGGAATCCCTGAGGCAGATAGAGAGACAGACACCACCCTGAAACAAACATTCCATGAAATTATCTAAGAAAACATCCCTCATCTTATCAGTGATGCAACCATTCAAACACAAGAGATTCAGAGAACCCCTGCAAGACAACAAATGAGAATACCAACTCCTAGACACACAGTAATTCACCTGCACAAAGTAGGTATAAAGGAAAAAGTTCTAAAGGCAGCAAGAGAGAAAGGTCAGACTACCTACTGGGGAAGACCAGTTAGAATAGCAGCAAACTTATCTACAGAAACACTTCAGGCTAGGAGAGCTTGGAGCCCAATCTTCAAAGTTCTCAAAGATAAACAATTTCAACCAGGAATTACTACCCAGCTAAGCTCCGTTTCATCATTAATGGAGAATTAAAATCCTTCCCAGACATTCAATCCCTAAAAGTTTATGCTGCCTCCAGACCAGCTCTACAAAAAACACTTACGAAAGTATTAAACACAGAAGAAAGGAAAAAAAGAATGGCAGTGCTCTTCACAAGAATGCAGGAAAAAGATTGAAAACACACAAGAATCAACCCCAAAAGAAAGACAACAAACAAACAAACAGCAGCAACAACAACAAACTCTGTAAGAACCTCATGACAGGGATAAACACTCACTTCTTAATAATTAGCCTGAATGTGAATGGACTAAATGCACCACTGAAAAGACATAGAATGGCAAAATGGATAAAATATCATTAGGCAACAGTATATTGTCTCCAAGAGACTCATCTCACCAGAAAGGACACTCACATACTCAAAGTAAGCGGATAGGAAACAAAATTTCAGGCGAGCAGAACACAAAAGAAAGCAAGAGTAGCAATCTTACTATCAGATAAAACACTCTTAAAAAAATTATTTTTTTGAGTTGGAGTCCCACTCCGTTGCCCAGGCTGGAGTGCAGTGGCACACTCACGGCCACCCCAGTGTCAACCTACTGGGCTCTGGTGATCCTTCTTCCTCAGCCTTTCAAGTAGCCGGAACTACAGGTACATACTACCACACCCAGTGAATTTTTGACTTTTTATTGTAGAGACAAGGTCTTGCCAAGTTGCCCAGGCTGGTCTCAACCCTGTGGGTTCAAGCAATCCGCTCACCTTGGCCTGCAAAAGTGTTGGGATTACAGGCTGAGTCACCGAGCCCGGCAAAATACTCTTTAAGATATCAAAAATTTAAAAAGACATGGAAGGTCACTACATAATGATAAAAGGTTCAATCCATCAACGAGAAATATCCATCCTAAACATATATGTACCCAACATAGGAGTACCAACTTTCATAAAGCAGCTTCTAGGTAAACTTAAAAAAAGATATTGACTCTAACACTATCATAACTGGGGACTTAAACACCCCACTAACAATCCTAGACAGGTCATCAAGACAAAAAGTCAACAAGGAGATCTGGAACCTCAACATGACATTTGACCAAATGGACTTAATTGATACCTATAGAACACTCCACCAAACAACCACAGAATATACATTCTACTCATCACAACATGGAACTTATTCTAAAATTGACCATATCCTTGGCTATAAATCAAGCATAAACAAATTCCATAAGATTGAAATCCTACCATGCACCTTCTCAGACCACAATGGAATAAAAATAAATATCAACACCAACAAAGTTACCCCCAAATCCACAAAAACATAGACACTAAACACCATGATGCTAAACAACTCCTGGGTCAACATAGAAATCAAAATAGAGATTAAAAGATACCTGGAAACAAATGGAAACAAAGAAACACCTTACCAAAATCTCTGGGATGCCATGAAAACAGTACTAAGGGAATTTCATATCTCTATGAAAACACATGAAGAAAATGGAAAGATCACAAGCTAACAGACTAAAAAATCACCCAAGGAAGCTGGAAAAGCAAGACTGCCAAAATCCTAACTTCAGCAGAAAAATCCAGATCACCAAAATAAAAGCATAAATTCTGGTCACAGAAGACAAAAAATATAATACAAAAAAACCAATGAAACCAAAAGCTGTTTTTTGAAAGGATAAACAAGATCGATGGACCCCCTAGCTAGACTGATCAAGAAAAAGAGAGAAAAAGCCCAAATAAACACAATCAGAAATGCAAAAGATGAAGTCACAACTGACCTGAAGAAATACAAAAGATTATCAGAGATTACTATGTACACCTGTATGGAAACAAACTCAAAAACTTAAATGAGATGGAGGACTTTCTTACATCACACAACCTCCCCATGTTGAAACAAGAAGAAATCAAGACCCTAAATAGACCAATAACAACCCAGGAAATTGACTATGTCATAAGAAAACTACCTACAAAAAAAAGCCCTGAACCAGATGGCCTTCCAGCAGAATTCTACGAACATACAAGGAGGAGCAATTACTAATCCTATTGAAAGTCTTCCAGGCAATCAAGAAAAATGGAACTCTCCCCAAATCATTTTATGAAGCTAATATCACATTGATGCCCAAACTGATAAAGATTCAACAAAGAAAGAGAACTACAGGCTAATACCCTTGATAAACATAGATGCTAAAATTCTCAACAAGAATCTAGAACACCAAATCCAATAACATCACAAAAATCACCCACCATGACCAAGTAGGCTTCATCCCCAGGATGCAGGGTTGGTTCAACATCTGCAAGACTAAAAATGTAATTAAGTACATCAACAGATGTAAAGACATAAAACACATGATTATATCATTACACGTGGAAAAAGCTTTTGATAAAATCCAGCACCCCTTCTTGATAAAAACCTTCAAGCATCTAGGCATGGATGAAACACACCTCAAAATATTAAGAGCCATCTACAAGAAATCCAAGCCAAATACTGCTAAACAGACAGAAATTAGAACCATTTCCCCTCAAAACTGAAACAAGTCAACGATGTCCACTCTCACTCCTCCTATTCAACATAGTGTTGAAAGTCCTAGCTAGAGCAAACAGACAAAAGAAGGAAATAGGGGGTATTCAAATAGGAAAAGAGGAAGTTAAGTTATCCCTCTTGGCAGACAACATAATTCTATACCTTGAAAACCCAAGAGAATCTGTCAAAAACCTCCTTGCACTGATAAAGGACTTTGGCAAAGTCCCAGGGCATAAAATCAATGTGCAAAAGACAGTCGCATTTCTATACACCAACAACAAACAAACAGAAACCCAAATAAAAAGCACAATCTCTTTGGCAAAGTCTCAGGGTATAAAATAAATGTGCAAAAGTCAGTCGCATTCCTATACACCAATAAACAAACAGAAACCCAAATAAATAGCACAATCCCATTCACAATAGCTACACACACACAAAAAGAAAAGAAATACCTTGGCATCTTCCTAACCAGAGAAGTCAAAGAACTTTACAACGAAATCTATAAAACGCTGCTCAAAGAAATCAAAGATGACACAAACAAATGGAAAAATATTCCATGCTCATGGATTGGAAGAATCAACATTGCTAAGATTCCATCCTACCCAAGGCATCTATGGATTTAATGCAACACCTTTAAAATTACCAGCAGCATTCTTCTCAGACCTGGAAACGACAATACAGAAATCCATAAACAACCAAAAATATCAAAACAATCCTCAGCAAAAAAGAAAAAAAAAAAAAAAAGCAGAAGGCACCATGCTCCCAGACTTTAAGCTTTATTATACAGTTACAATAATCAAAACATTCTAGTATTGGTACAAGAACAGGCATCATCGACCAATGGAACAGTATAGAAATTATAGAAAAGTCTCAATTTCTCAACCAATACATCTTCGACAAAGCCTCCACCTTCCACCATTGGGGAGAGGAGAACCTATTCAGTAAATGGTGCTGGAAAAACTGGCTGATCACATATAGAAGATTAAAATAAGACCCCTACCAATCACCATACACAAAAATCAACTATAAATGGACCAAAGACCTAAATGTACAACCTCAAACTATAAGAACCTTAGAAAATTCAAGAGACACCTTATGGAAATTGGAACTGGCAGCCAATTCCTGATCAAAAAACTCCAAGTGCCTGTGCCATAAGAGACAAGATAGACAAGTGGGACCTCATCAAACTGACAAACTGCTGCAAAGTCAAAGAAATCACTGAGAGAGTGGGGAGACAGCTCACAGACTGGGAAAAAAATATTTGCCAACTGTATATCTGACAAAGACCTAACATGTAGGATCTACAAGGGATTCAAACATGCTGAAAAGAAAAAACAAACAGCCCCATTACAAAGCAGGCAAAAGATATGAATAGATACTTCTCAAAAGAAGACATATGAGCAGCCAACAGATACATGAAAAAATGCTCAACCTCACTAGTCATCGAAGAAATGCAAATTAAAACCACATTGAGATACCACCTAACTCCAGTCAGGATGGCCATCATCAATAACTCAAAAACCAACAGATGCTGGAGAGGATATGGAAAAAAGGGATACTTCTACACTGCTAGTGGGAGGGTAAACAAGTATAGCCTCTGTGGAAAACAGTGTGGCGATTCCTAAAAATTGACTTCCCATATGACCCCACAATCCCCCTACTGGGAACATACCCAGAGGAACACAAATCACTTCATGAAAGATACCTGCACATGCATATTTACTGCAGCATTATTTACAATAGCAAAAACATGGAACCAACTGTGCTGCCCATCAAAAGAGGACTGGATTTTTTAAATGTGGTACATATACACAATGGAATATTATGCAGACATAAAGAAGGACAAAACTATGACGTTTGTAGCAACTTGGATGGTCTTAGAGGCGAGAATACGAGTGATCTGTGACAGAAACAAAGAACTGAGTATCACATGTTCTCACTCATAAGCATAACTTTGAACAACTATACTAATAATATGAGAAAGGGTTGGCAGTAGTGGAAAACTGCTGGTGGGGGAGCACATCTTATCAGCATGGGTATCCGCATAATGAATATTTGTATACTTAACCCTGAATTGTACCCCACATATTTAAAATTAAAAGAAAGAAATTCATATGGAAACAAACAAACAAAAAATATGAATAGCCAAAATATCCTCTGCGGGGGTCCTGCCCCTGCAGGGATTGGGGGTCTCTGGCAGTGTGACGGCATCAGCGATTTAAACTGGAGGGATAGATATAAAGAGAAAGAAAGGGGGGAGAAAGAAAGAGACTGGACTCCTGCTCAGGTGACCAGAAACCATTTAGTGGGTGTAATCCCAGGGCTTTTATCCCCAAACTCTGCAAAGTTATTATCACAGGAACTCCTGCTGCTATGGTTACACAAAAGGTAGCATGTGCCTTTCACATGAACAGGTCCAGGTGCACACAGGACACCCCCCACTCTCAAGCAGATGTATTTTTTCAAACACGAAGAAAAACATGAAGTTCTTATCCAGTTTCTATGTATCCTCAATTGTTTATAGTTACATAACATCATTCAATGCTTACACCCGAAACCAACATAATGATATATTACCTCTTACTATTCTATGCTAATTCAAACTAGTTTCTATAAAACAGTTGCTGCTATAGTTACACTCTCCTAGCACCAGCAAACCTAATTCAAACTTCACTGGCCCCCCTGAATCAAATTGAACTAACCACACTTCTATAACAAAATAGTTACTTAAATTTTCTTAATCTATATAAACTATATTCTAAAACCTATACCTATAAATTTCTAAAATCACATCAAGAGAACCTGTGACTTGCACTAAGTCTCCTCAATGTGACTCAAAGTTAAACTTAAATTGTTTAAAAGCAAAAAGCATAAACCATAGAAAATGGGAACAATAGACTCCCAAGTTAGCTGTGTCCGTTCCTGTTTCAGAGTCCTCTGTTAGAGCCAGCAGGAGCCTTTCCTGGTTGCTTGTGCCAGATGGAAAAGGAGGGAGGGAATGGGGTCAACAGCTCCCAAACACATCCTAGTGGTCTTGGAGTCAACAGCCCTTCCTGATCTCTAACGCTCAGTGGCCCTCTGTGGCCGGCTCCCAAGAATCCTCACAAGAGGAACAAAGCAGGGGGTATAACACTTCTAGACTTTAAGCTTTATTACAAAGCTACAGTAACTAAAACAACATGGTACGGTACAAAAATAGTCACATAAACCAGTGGACAGGACAGAGATTCGTCACAGTCTCTCAACCAATTCATCTTCAGCACTAAAAACAATCAATGGGGAAACAAAACCCTATTTAGCAAATGGTGCTGAGAAATCTGGCTAATCAATTGCAGAAGCATGAAACTGAAACCCTACCTATCACCATACATAAAAATCAACTCAAAATGGGTTAAGGACCTAAATGTAAAACTTCAAACTAAGAATCCTATAAGAAAACATAGAAAACACCCTTCTGGACATTGGAGTAGACAATGAATTAATGACTAAGTCCCTAAAAGCAAATGCCACAAAAGCTAAGAGAGATAGGTAGGTCCTTATCAAACTGAAAGGTTTTTGCAAAACAAAACAAACCATCAAGAGAGTAAAGAGACAACTCACAGAATGGGAAAAAATATTTGCAACTTGTGCATCTGACAAAGGCCTAACATCTAGGATCTACAGGGAACTCAAATGAATTGAAAGGAAAAAAAACAAACAATACCATTAAAAAGTGGGCAAAGAACATAAACAGACACTTCTCAAAAGAGGACATACAAGCAACCAATAGACACATGAAAAAATGCTCAGCCTCACTAATCATCAGAGAAATGCAAATCAAAACTACCTTACTGGAGTTAGTGAGATACCACCTAACTCCAGGAAGGATGGCTATCATTAATAAGTCAAAAAAACAACAGGTGTTAGCAGGGCTGCAGAAAGGAACACTTCTACATTGTTAGTGGGAATGTAAGCTAGTTCAATGTCTATGAAAGCAGTGTGGTGATTTCTTTTCTTTTCTTTTTTTTTTTGAGTTGGAGTCTCACTCTGTCTCCCAGGCTGGAGTACAGTGTGGCATGCTCGGCAGCCTCAACCTACTGGGTTCAGGTGATCCTTCTGCTTCAGCCTTCCAAGTAGCTGGAACTACAGGTGCATGCTACCACACCCAGCTAATTTTTTGATTTACTGTAGAGACAAGGCTCACCATGTTATCAAGATTGGTCTCAAACCTTTGGTCTCAGGCAATCCTCTCACCTCTGCCTCCCTAATTTTTGAGATTACAGGCATAAGCCACTGTGTCCAGTGGCAATTTCTAAAAGAACTAAAAATTGATTTTCCATATAATCCAGCAAGCCCACCCAGGGAATATATCCAGAGGAACAAAAATCACTCTACCAAAAAGACACCTAAACATGCATATTTATTGCTGCACTAGTCACAAAGGCAAAAACATGGAACCAATCCAAATGCCTCTTGAAAGTGAACTGGATAAGAAAATGCGGTATATGAGCATAATGGAGTATTTCACAGCCACAAAATAGAATAAAGTCATGGCCTTCGCAGCAAGTTTGATGCAATTGGAGACCATCATACTAAGTGAACTATCATATAAACAAAGAACTGAATACCACATGTTCTCACTCATAAGTGAACACTAGTCACATTATCACAAGGGTGGGATCATCAGCCACTGGGCACTGTTAGGGAAGGGAGTAGGGGCACATAACAATTCAAAAGGCATCTGGTCCACTACCAGGGAAGTGAAGGCTACCTGGAAGCCCAAACTTCACCTGCATGTAGCCTACTTATGTAGCAAATCCTCACAACACTATAATAAATAATTATTTTTTTTTAAAAAGCCTCTACTGGCATCTGTTGATTCTCTAATGCTTTCAGTTTAAAACAATTTTTATGTCTATACCTCTTCAACACTAGAAATAAACTGAAGCCATAGTCTATATCCATGTCTCCATCAGGAGCAACATGAAGCACAGATATCAGTCATCAGCTTCTTGAGTTTTCATGTGGCTCCCAGGCTGTCTACAGGTTTCAATAAGAACCAAAATAAGCTAAGGTACTTAAAAAATAGCCTTACTACCCCTCCTCCAGAAGTCCCCCACCACATACAAACACAAGTCTGGAAGACTTCTCTAGACTTAGTTTGGGTGGGAACTTCAGGTTGAAGGGAATAGAGGAATAGGTTTTTACAGCCTTGATGTGCCATTGGTATGCAGTAGAGACACAAATTCATGCATATTGTTTGTGGTCAAATGGCTTTTTTAAAGTGGGTTGAGGCCAGGCATGGTGGCTCATATCTATAATCCCAGCACTTTGGGATGCAGAGGCGAGAGAGTTGCCTGAGTCCAGGGGTTAGAGACCAGCTTGAGCAACTTGGTAAGACCTCATCTCTACAACATATCAGAAAAAGTAGCCGGGCATGATGGTGCATGACTGTAGTTCCAGCTACTTGGAAAGCTGAGGTGGAAGGATCACCTGAGTCCAGTAAGTAAAGGCTGTGGTAGCCGTGAGTGGTTCGGAACTTCCAGGGATAGAATGACCTCTTTTAACCTGTTATTCTCCTTCTGATCTGAACTAGGAGCTATGTGCAGTTATATGCACATGTTGACATCAGTTAGATTCCTCAGGTGGAGTTCAAACATGTGACCTCATTGCTCATGCAAAGTTCTATCTTGGGTCAAGGAGGCCCTCTTTGGATATCATGTGTCATGTCAGAAAAACATCACACTCAGCGTGTGTCCCAGATGATGTGTGATTTTCAGAAAAGACAAATCCCTATGAAGGACAGAGTAGGTTAAGGCACAGAAGGGTAACAGGAAATGATGAGGAATGCAAATGTCTACATTCCTTCTTGAGTATTGTCTAATAAGCTGGAAAATCTCTGTTCTTGGAAACATACAGTTTATCTACCTTTGCATGTTTGTTGTTGTTTTATCAATAAGAAAATTAAAAATTACCATTCAGACTCTTCTCATTGGACTATTAAATGGAATTCTTATTGTCCCAAGCTTGTGTAGGCTGCACCTCCTCATTTCGGTCATGCACAAGTATGGCTTGTTTGGCCAAGCCTAGATTGTTGAGCAATCTGTGAACTTCAGGTCAGGACTCAGTCAGTAGGGTGAGCCAATCAATAGGGTCAGGATCAAAATGGAGTGAACATCTACTTCTGGGAAGAAAAGACACGGCTGCACACACTCCCACCAAATAATCATACACAAGAAGTACATGAAAGGTCTTATCAAAAATACCACAGAATTTGTTTTTTGATTAAGCGTTGCATAGCATAGATGTCTGCTGACTTTTATTCATCTTTATTTTGGTATCATTTTCTGTCAGTTTTTTATTTAAAGACCATCCCTGGTACTTAGTTGATATTATATATTACATTGTGAAACAAGTTAAACAATGGGAAAATGATCTTTTATGCAACTTGCTTTCCCATAAAAAATAATGAATCTAAGTATCCCTCTCTTGAATAAATGGCTAAAATGTAAGTTAGCAGTCAACACACAAGTAGACTGAACTATTTCTAGGGTTATAAAACCTGTAAAAACTTTCACCTTCAGATTAAGTTACTAAGTTTTGAAATGTGTTTCTCCCTTAGTCAGTCATATATTTGTCAAAGCCTACCATATCCCAAGCGCTGTGCTGGGAGTACACTGATGGACAAGACAGATAGGGACCAAACAAAGAGGGGATTAAGATGAAAACAGGATAGGAATCAATTTTTTTTAATTAGTTGAGAATGATTTGAGATGAAGTAATCAAAAATGACCTCTTCAAGGATGTCTGTGACGTTTAAACTGAGACCCAAAGCAAAAACAAAGTCCCTGAAATAATTAAGGACAAGGAAGACCGGTGTGGATTAGGTCTAGGATGAGCCTGGAGAAGGAAGCTGATGGGAAGTCACTGATGAGTTTGAAGAAGGCTGTACAGAGTAGAGCTTAGTGGGAGCAAGGAAGCGAGTTACAGAGTGCTTTTGCAGAGGTCTGAGAGGTGATGCAGATGGTTTATGTATGGTGGGAGTAGAGAGAACGGTAGCAAATAGACTCAAGATGTATTGGGGAGTGGAATTAACAGAGCTTGAAAATAATTTGACGTGGGGACAGGATTAAGAAGGACAGGCATTATCTAGGACTCCTAGTTTGTGGCTTAAAATCACTTCTCCCTTCCGAAGACGACGCGGACGCGGGTGCTGCGGGGCCGCGGTCCTCCCGCTTCTGCTGCTGACTCACCACTGTTCGCTCTCGCCGAGGAACAAGTCGGTCAGGAAGCCGCGCCGCAGCTACGGCTTTTAAAGACACCGGCAAGACGCCCGTGGAGCCGGAGGTGGCCATCCACCGGATCAGTATCACCCTCACCAGCCGCAACGTGAAATCTCTGGAGAAAGTGTGCGCGGACCTGATCAGAGGCAAGAATCTCTAAGTGAAAGGACCCGTTCTCATGCCTGCCAAGACTTTGAGAATCACCACCAGGAAAACACCTTGTGGCGAAGGTTCCAAGACATGGGATCCCTTCCAGATGAGAATCCACAAGCGGTTCATCGACTTGCACAGTCCCTCCGAGATTGTCAAGCAGATCACGTCCATCAGTATCGAGCCGGGAGTTGAGGTTGAAGTCACCATTGCTGATGCCTGAGTCAAGTATTTTAATAAATCGATTCCACTTGTTAAAAAAAAAAAAATCATTTCTCTTGTGATACCACATCATGATCTCACTTAAGCCCTACTTGTAGTACTTCTAGTCAGAGAGAGATTAGTTTTCAATTAAAAAAAATTTGGCCTCAGAAAGGCCAAGAAAGCCCCAATTAGTTTATGGAAAAATCAGATCTAGAACTAAGATTCTTAGTCCAGGGTTATTTAAAGAACATAGTTTAAGGCAGGGGTCTCCAAACCCCGGAGCCATGGACCAGTATCAGTCTGTAGCCTGTTGAGAACTAGGCCGCACAGCAGGAAATGAGCAGAGCTCTGTCTATTGTCAGATCAGTAGGGGTATTAGATTCTCATTGGAGTGAGAACCCTATTGTGAACTGCACGTGCAAGGGATCTACTAGGCTGCACGCTCCTTATGAGAATCTAAGGCCTCATGATCCACGCCCCCCAACCCTTCACATCCCCTTCTCCTGTGGAAAAACTGTCTTCCACAAAACTGGTCCCTGATGCCAAAAAGGTTAGGGACTGCTGGTTTAAAGTACTGGGGGATAACAAGAAAACATGCAGGTCTGTGGAGGGAGCATAACTATGACTCTGCCAGGTCTAAG
This sequence comes from Carlito syrichta, assembly GCF_000164805.1. Classification (NCBI taxonomy): domain Eukaryota; kingdom Metazoa; phylum Chordata; class Mammalia; order Primates; family Tarsiidae; genus Carlito; species Carlito syrichta. The sequence continues at coordinate 234,152 of NW_007231596.1, read as the reverse complement.
TGGCTTGAGAATAGATGTTCAGATGGCAACATCTCTCAAGTACAGAACTAGACCAAGAGTATATGCTTGGGATTTCTTGCAAAGCTCCAAAATGCCTTCTGCCCTTCATTTATACAAGGTAGAATTATCAACATGCTATTCCTCATAGGATTCCATTTTTCCTCTTATCTTAGGCAATGCATTTCCTGCAGTGTGTTAGTGTAAATTAAGAACTTTTTTCCTTCTTTTTTTTTTTTGAGTCAGAATGTCACTCTGTCACCTAGGCAGGAGTGCAGAGGCACGCTCATTAGCCACTGCAGCCTTGACCTGCTTGGGCTCAGGCAATCCTTCTGCTTCAGATTTCCAAGTAGCTGGAACAAGAGCTGTACACCATGACACTCGGCAAATTTTTTGATTTATTGTAGAGACGAGGTCTCTCCATGTTGCCCAGGCTGGTCTCGAACTCTTGGGTTCAGGCAATCCTCTCACCTCCATCTCCCAAAATGCTGAGATTACAGGTGGGAGCCACCATGTCCAGTGCAAGAACTTTTTTTCAAGAGAAAGGTCAGTTGCAAATATGTATCAAATGTGTCGATACAGGCAAATTAGCCTTTCTCTATTGCCCTTCAAGAAACCAAGAGAATGAAAGGATCTAGTTTTATTACCTCAATTCCTCAAAACAACCCTAGTTTTGTGACCTTGAATAAGAGTTAATCTTTCTTGTGACTCACTGTTCATTTTAATAACAGAACAGAGGAGTTAAACCAGATGACTAGATAGTAAAATAATTTATGATTCAATATTATAGTTAATTAAGATTCTACCTGTCCACATATTTAACTTCAGATTTGATTGATGTGAGATCATCTTAAAGGAAGTCAAGAAACCTAGGAATGAGTATTGTGTTCACCAACAGGTAGATGTGTAATTATAACTTCACTTTGTCCCTGATTAAATGGAATAATTCTCATGCTCATCGCTCAGGGTTGTTTTGAAGTCTGAATGAGATACGTCATGTGCATGTGTTTTGTCATCTGTAGAGTTAGACAACTCAGGAATGGATTATTGTTAAAGTAGATGTTTGAAACATCATCACTGCCAACTGAGACTGAGATAGGCTGAGACCTCGTTATTTATGGTCAGGACCCGCACTCGGGCTGAGTAAATGGCAGGTAACCTTACTGGACAACGCGCAGGGCCAGAATGGGAAAAACTGGAGAGTCTTGATATCTCCAGGGAGCACCTACTTCTGAAGTTTTACAAGAAAATAAACGAATACGCTAAAAAGAAAGAAGGGAAGAAGGGAAATCACAGGCAGAGGAGGAAAAAAAGCCAAGTTAGAAAACTAAAAGACGAACTGAAAGGAACTGAGGGCATGGGAGGGGCAGTGGGCATCAGCAGGGCAGGAACGGGAGCCAGTGAGACGGGGGCGGGGCGGGTGGCGAATGAATGGCTAGTCCAGCGACAGGCCCTGCAGGCACCGGGCGGGAGGGGAGGGGAAGGGAGGGACTTGGCGAAGGGCAAAGGCAGGGCAAGACGTAAAAGGGAGATGACCCTGCTGGTTGATGCCACCACTGACCTCTGCCGTCTGGGGCAAGGGAGCCCCACAAGGGATAACGAGAGGAAAGCCGGGCCGGTAAGGCAGTCCCAGGCTCGCGAGGGAGGCGCACTGGCCGGAAAGGGGAGTCTTCTCGGCACCCCGGCACCCCGCCACCATGTGCGAGCTGTACAGCAAGCCGGACACTCTGGCGCTCAGGGGGAAGCACATCGGGTAAGGGCTCCCCAGCCCGGAGGCAAGACGAAGAGAGGGGGCCATAACCAGCGCAGAGGGCGAAGAGCCGGAGCTAGGCAGCGATTAAGCGAGCGAGAAACGCGCGCTCGGAGAGGTGGCCAGACCGGCACTGAAAGCCGTCCGAGGTGCCTGCCGCGCCTGCGCACGTGCGCCCAGCCGCGTCTGCGCGTGCTGGGGTCGGGCGCGCTCCCAGAGACGCGCCTGGAGCCCGGGAGCGCTGGGCTCCGGCGAGGCGCGCGGGAGCCGCTGTCCTGTCGCCTCTGCGGCCGGCAGGCAAGCGGGGGCTGCCAGCCGGCCAGAGGTGTTGGCCCATGAGTGCCAATAGCCCTGCAGGAGAACACTATTGCAGGGATGGGCGCTGGATAGCTCTCACCCCCACCCCCACCCAAATCTAAAGGTTTGGAAACTACGAACTATGAGCCATGAACTCAGGAATATTTGATGTCTAAGCAATTATGATGTCTATGCAAACTAACACTGACAACTTTCATTTAAGGTGAACTTTTTATTTTTGCACGTTTGGTTAAGCGGCAAAGGGTTAATCTAGCCAATAGGGAAACCTGGAACCACCTTGTGTTAGAAAAGCCAAGACTTTATTTAGACGCCTCTTATCCATCTTGGTCTCCCAAACTGTGCCTGCGCTTCGATTTAAAAATGTAGTGTTGTCCCCAGTCTGCTTTTGTTTTATTCGTGTTATAAGCGACTCGGAAATATGGTGAGCATGCAAGGTTGACCTGGGCTCTGGCCCTCGACGGGTGTCAAATTACCGGCGCGACCTCTGTCAAGTTATTTTAATTTCCTCTTCTGTGAAAGCAGGAATAACATTCTACTTCACAAGAGCGAGCAGATAAGATTAATAAGTGTGTTAGTGTTTTGTGTCTCGTGTTTAAAAAGATACCTATAAACATAGATGACTGTGGCTATTGGCGACCCCAACACTGTAAAATCAACAGTCTGAAGTGCTAATATGCAATTAACTGCTGCAGCCGGATGGGTGGGCATGAGAGAAAACTGGGGGACAGAAGAAAGAAAATAACCAATATCCTCTTCTGAAAAATGCTAGCAGTTGCTCATACTGAGAATCCTAATCTCAACCAGGGAAGTTTCTGGATGGTTTAGGAGACTAGTGTAAAATCCATTTTTTTCTAAACACTCATTCCATTTGTTTCAATCTTATATAGTTAAATTCCAATGACAATCTAATGTTTTCTGATGTGAGTAGGACAAATTCTGTAAAAGGTGACATGTCGTCATGGAATAACTGGAAAAAGGAGATTTTACTTTAGCTCTCACGGGCAAGGTGGGAAGTATGTTAAAAAGACAACGTGAAGACTGCAACTTTCATCTCACATTTCTAACAAAGGTTTATTTTTGGTTTTTTGTTTTTAAATGTTAACTTGTAGGTATAAACTAACAGCTTAATTTGAGCCAATAAGAAATTCTTATTCAATATTATTTTCATTTTAGTTGATGGCGCTTTAAAACAACTTTAAAACAAACATCAACTTAAAAACAAAATCAACTTTAAGCAACTTTAAAATCTGAGGTTATCTACTGTTCAAAATATTTTCTAAACAGTTGCATATCAATTTAATATATAAGTAGCTAATTACCTCCAGAGCTACCCCCAATGTGTGTGGGGTATTTTGTCATTGCAAAATCACCAAATAAATGTATCTATCCAATGTTAGTTCTTAAATGTCCATAAAGCTAAGATCAGAAGCCTTTGTGATGCTTGTATGTTGCTAAAATTTAAACTCTAGACATTCATCCAAATAACCAAAATATGGATGACTTTTTACTATGCTCAAAAGAATGTAGTAAGGGCTTAGAAGAATAATTGAATTTCATTATTTAAGAATGGAAAAATCTGTTTGATATAGGACAAGAACTACTCAAAATTCATGGAAATGGAAATGATCTATGAAATCTCCTTCGTAGTATTTAACTCTGAGTTATTTGTATTTAGCTTTTGGTGCTATTCATTTCTTTATAAATTAGTAAGAGAAAGATATATTGGGCTACGGCATAACAATCTTCTTTCAAATCTAGTTTTCTTACTTACTGGCTGTGTAATCTTCAGCAAGTTTCTTAATTTCTCTGTGCCTTGGTTGCTTTACCTGTAAAAATGAGGATGAAATAGCCCCTATTTCATAGGTTTGCTAAGAGGATTAAATAATATTTACAAAATATATAGCAGTTTCTAACACATAAATCCCCTCCCTACCAGAAAAATAGTTTGGTTGTTTTTTTGGTTTTTTTTTTCTGATAGAACAAAATCTCCCAAAGGAAAATTAGCTATTGGTTTGAGTGATTGGAACTGTCAGAGGGCTGATTCATGTGCCTCTAAATAAGTTGTCACATCATGACAAATTTAATATAACAAGCATCAGAAATGTGAGCAGTGTCATGAATGGGGGATTAAGGTAAAATGTTCCAGGCTTATATGAAATGAAAGTCAGTGTATGTCACTCAAGTTATGTTTTCTCTTTCCTTGTGTGATTGTAATTTTCCACTGATGGTAACCTTCTCTGAGAAGGAAAAATACTGAGAGCAGTCCTACCAGACCAAAGTGTTTCCTTTGATTATTTCTAGGCCTTCATGCAAAGTTTTCTTTGCTGCGGATCCCATCAAAATAGTGCGAGCCCAGAGGCAATACATGTTTGATGAGAAAGATGAACAGTACTTGGACTGCATCAACAACGTTGCCCATGGTAAATGTCCTGTCTTTGTAGTGCTTTGAAGGAAATATTTATGGAATAAGGCACACACAGAACAGTTAATATTTGTCTCAGGAATTGCAGTAGCTGCAATTGCTTTGCTGAGTGTGCCAGTGGTCCTAGCAAAGTTGCAGTAAAATGTGGAAAAGAAAGGAATCAACTTTTGTTTTCTTTAATTCCCCTCACTTCCTACTTAAAATTGTAACTTATGTCTTGGACTTTTGTTTCATAAATTTTAGTGGGACACTGTCACCCAGAAGTGGTCAAAGCTACCTTGCAACAGATGGAACTCCTAAATACAAATTCTCGTTTCCTCCACGACAACATTGTTGAGTATGCCAAGCGACTTTCAGAAACCCTGCCAGAGAAGCTCTCTGTTTGTTATTTTACAAATTCGGGGTATGTTTCTTGGTTTCCTACCCATCACCATTCCCATTAAACTCTTTCACATAAATCTATCTTTTTGATTCATGGTGGAGCATAGATGTCTAAAAAGGTTTGCTGAGATTCTTACCATTAACTAAGTGACCACACATTAGGGGTCTGGCCTTTCTGGTTCTTTCACTTTCTTACATGACTCTGAACCTAACTGGACAAATGATGTTTACCTCTCCAGGCAGTAGAGGAAGTAGGTAAAGAATTGATAGGCCAAGGCAGTTCTTTCAAAGCATGTATAAGGAATTTTAGCAAAGAAATAACCCTGTTACACAAGCTGTAACTTTTTAACGATTTTTGATTGATTTGTTTTCTTAAGGAAATTGAGCATATTTGCCCAATATGCATACAGGAAGGAAGGAAGATGGAAATTCAAGTAAATAAATGCATTCCAACTTTTAAACTCTATAAATTCAAATTAATGTATATCCATTATATGGAATATTATGCAGGTATTTAAAAACATGTTTTTGAAAATGCATGTCTAAAGTGCTCAAAATGTACTGTTATATTAGGGAAAAGCATATGCATATATCAGAAATTCCTATTTTTAAAATGATATATAGTATTAAAATTGACTATTAGAAATTCTGTGAATATTCAATTATGTGATTTCCTGTGATTCATTTTTCAATGAGATTTTTAAATCAAATTTATAACCAGAAAATTGTTTTTTCTTCATTAAAAAATTAAAATATTGGGGGATCGGGGTCTAATTTGTTATTATAAAGCATTACTATCTTTATATAAATGAAATAAATGGAATGTTTGACTTTCATTTCTAAAAAATTCTGTACTGTCAAAGAGGGTTTAGTCCCCAACAGCACTGTCCCCAAAGACTGGCATGACTACTACAGAGAATAGCAGTACAAAGAATAATGGTCTTGAAGTTTAATAGGCTTCAGTCTGAATCCTGGCTCTACCTCTTCGTAGCTGAGAGACCTTATTCTGGGGACTTCACCTCTCTGAGGCTATTTCCTCATCCATGAAAAGGAGATGACAATACTTGCCTTGCAGAGTTGTTATAAGAATAAATACAAGTAAAACACTCAGCATATTTAAAACAGCTAGTAAACATTCCACTAATGATAATTTTCTTTCTCTGTGTCTGGGTAGAATGTTTAGACTCTATGAATCAGATTGAAAAAGTATGATCATCATTTTATAGACAAGGAAACTAGTAAAATGTTGGGTCAGTACAACATGGTTCGTGGTGTCCAAGACAATGGACCCTCAGTTCCTGTTCTTCCTGTTCAGATCAGGCTTAATGCAAGCTCCTCTGTGTCCTCAGTCACCTACTGATGTTGCTGAATTGGACTAGAGTTTGAAATGGGCAGCATGTCCTTAATTTTTATTGGGCTTCATCTGTCCATCTAATTCTTTATTGAAAACAGCTTGCCAGGTATGGTGGCTCACGCCTGTAATCCCAGCACTTTGGGAGGTGGAGATTAGGGGATTACCTGAGCCTAGGGGTTTGAGACTAGCCTTGGCAACATGGTGAGACTTGTCTCTACAATAAATCAAAAAATAAGCCAGGCATGGTGGCTCGCACCTGTGGTTCCAGCTACTTGGAAGGCTGAAGCAGAAGGATTGTCTGAGCCCAGCAGGATGAGGTGTGGTGGCCGTGAGGATGCCACTGTACTCCAGCCTGGGTGACAGAGTGAGACTCCCACTCAAAAAAGAAAAAAGAAAGTAAAGAAAACTTCTCATTCTTTATTGAAAACATCTGGGGAGCTTGGATTGGAAAGGCAAAGTAAGCTTGTAACCTGGGCAAGATCATAGGGGAAGGAGAGAACTTTGACTTACTGCTTTATAAATGTCTGAATAAATGTCATATTACAACTTTTGTAATTAACATTTCAAATATTTTAAAGAGAGATTATATCACGATGTCCCCTCTCTCTACTATGTTATCTTAATAGATCCGAAGCCAATGACTTAGCCTTACGCCTGGCCCGGCAGTTCAGAGGCCACCAGGATGTGATCACTCTTGATCAGTAAGTCTCAGATGCAAGATTTCTTTTTTTAAAAAAAAAGATTTATTGTAAAGCCGTGGGGTACAATTCAGGATTAGGTAGATAAGTGGTCATTGTACAGGTAAACTTTGGGTCTCCTTTTGGTCCCCACTTCAACTGGTTTGGGATCAGGTACTCTTATTGATATTATGTGCCCCCCCCCCGCCCCGCCACTGTCCCACTACTGCCAATTCCTTTTTTTTAGTATTATGATAAATGTTCCGGATCTGCATATAAGTGAGAACATGTGGTACTCTGTTCTTTGCTTCTGTGATAGATCACTGAGTATGATAGACTCTAAATCTAAGTTGCCGCGAAGTCCATAATTTTATCCTTCTTTATGGCTGCATAGTATTCCATCGTGTATATATACCACATTTTTTTTTTTATCCAATCCAGTTGTGATGGGTAGCATGGTTGGTTCCATATTTCTGCTATTGTGAATAGTGCTGTAATAAACGTGTGTGTGCAGATTTCTAAGCAAGATGCTTTTTCAGAGACGAAATTGTGTTATACTATCCATACCAACACTATAAGCACATGTGGAGGAGAGTGGATATATGGAATAAGATTTTTAAAGTTATTTATTAAATCCAGAGGCTACTTAATTTCTAATAAGTACATGCCATTTGGAGAAGCTCTTTTAAGGTGCTGTGGTGACCATAGCCTCAGGACTTTGCATGAATCAGACTCACTTTTCACACATTAATTGCTTATTGAACCACTGTTAACATGTAAGTAACTCAATCTTCTTCAGAATAAAAATACAGGTAATTTCTAAAAACTCTAGGCATTCACTCACTATTGTGATTATCCAAGGTCATTTATTTGTCTATTTATTTATTGAGTTGGAGTCTCACTCTGTCACCCAGGATGGAGTGCAGAGGCACACTCATGGCCACTGCACCTTTACCTGCTGGGCTCAGGTGATCCTTCCACCTCAGCCTTCCAAGTAACTGAAATTATAGATGCGTTTCACCATGCCTGGCTAATTTTTTGATTTATTGTAGACAAGTTCTCACCAAGTTGCCTAGGCAGTTCTTGAGCCTCAGTGTTCAGACAATCCTCTCGCCTCTGCCTCCCAAAGTGCTGGGATCATAGGTATGAGCCACCTCACCCAGCCAGGTCGTTAATTTTAAAGATAACAATTTAGAGCAAATTTTAAAGAAAACAAGAAGCCAACTGGGCATGGTGGCTCACCCCTATAACTTCAGAACTTTGGGAGGGTGAGGTGGAAGGATTGCTTGAGCTCAGGAGTTCAAGACCAGCCTAGGCAATTTAGTGAGGTCTCATTTCAATTAAAAAAAAATTTTTTTAAACAACGAAAAAAGAGAATAAGAAGCCAAGTAAAATTTAAAACTTTCTCATTAGCTTGTGACTACTAATAGTCACTATTTGATCTTGCTTCTCAAACATGGATTTGTTACACTTAAACAAGAACTCTGATAATATCCTTCTTTACTAGGGATATTTCTTTTCATTTTTTGACTACCCCTCTACCTCGCTAATTTCTGTGTGTGTGTGTGTGTGTGTGTGTGTGTCTTATTCTGTTGCCCAGACTGGAGTGCAGTGGCACAATCACAGCTCTCTGCAGCCTTGATTTCCTGGGCTCAGGTGATCCTGCCACCTCAGCATCCCAAGTAGCTGGGACTACAGGTGCAGACCACCATGCCTGGTCAATTTTTTAATTTTTTTTTAAAGCTGGTCTTGAATTCCTGGGTTCAAGTGATCCTCTTGCCTTGGCTTCCCAAAGTGCTGCGATATAGGCCACCATGCCCAGCCTGCCTCACTGATTTCCAATGCAGAAGGTGAAATTAATTATGCACTTCCTTTCATGCCCTTCTATACGTTCTTATGTAATGGTTGGTATACCTGTGTCCTAGTGTTGCTATATTTGTGGTAACAAACTAAGGGGCATAAGCAACACAAGTTCATTCTCTTACGTGTATGTGGGTTAGAAATCCAAAATGTTTCACTGAGCTAGAATTCAGGCATCCACAGGGCTGTGCTCCGTCTGGAGGCTCTAGGGGATTCCTTGCCTTTCCCATCTGGTTGCCTGCATTCCTTGGCTTGAGGTCCTTTCCTTCATCTTCAAAGTCAGCAATCACATCACTCCAGACTCTGCTTCCATCCTTATATCCTCTTCTCTGTCTCTGGCTCTCCGGCTTCCTTCTTTCGCTAGTAGGACCCTTGTGATTACATTGGATCTACCTGGATAATGCAAGATAATTTCCCCATCTCAGAATCCCTAATATAGTCACACCTGCAAAGTCCCCTTTGCCATGAAACATAACATGTTCTTAGGTTTTGAGTATTAGGATGTGGACATCTTTGGGGATGGGTGGCATTTGTCTTTTTTTTTCATGCTCCCTCACTGATACACAGTTATTCTAATATATTTAATATGTATCTTTTATTTTATATTCATATAAAATATGTATTATTTTATGTGCATCTGTTTTAATTTTACCAAATTGCTATAGATCTCTTTCTGTTTCTGTTTTTTTTTCTCTCAACACTATGCTTCAATAACTCTATGTTACTGGGCATACATTTGTTCTATTCATCAACTGAGTGCGGTCCAGTAGAAATAGAAAGTGTGTTAGATAGGCAATTTAAAATGTTCTGTAGTTGGCCGGGCATGGTGGCTCATGCCTGTAATCCCAGCACTTTGGGGGGCAGAGGTAAGAGGATTGCCTGAGCCCAGGAGTTTGAGACCAGCCTAGACAACATGGCAAGACCTTGTCTCTACAACAAAATAAAAAAAAATTAGCCAGATGTAGTTCCAAGTACTCAGGAGGCTGACGTAGAAGGATCATCTGAGCCCAGCAGGTCAAGGCTACAGCGAGGCAATGATCATGCTACTGCACGCCAGCCTGGGTAACAGAGTGAGACCCCCAACACCAACAAAAAAAAATTCTAATAGCCATTATATCCAAGATATTATTATTTCAATGTGCAATCAATATAAAAACTGTTGACATATTTTTCATTTTTTAAATTGTATTCAGTCTTCAAATTTCAAGATGTGTTTTACACCTAGAGTCCATCTCAAATTAGTGCCCAGTAGCTGCATGTGGGGGATGGCTGCCACCAGGGATTATAGCACAGTGCTGATTAGTATATAGAGTCCCCCAGTGATGGATACTGTGACTGCTCTCTGCTCCCATGTACCACAAGCAGTGCTGCAGTGAGAATACTTGCACATGTGCCCTTATAGACCTTTCTGAGAGTTTCTTAGGGATGAATACCCAGAAGGGAGATTGCTAGGTCATAGTATGTACTATTGTTATTCCAAGTAAATGCCCGGCTGCTATCTCTCAATACCGATAAATCAAGAGGCAGGGAACTGGCAGAAAGAAGATTAGTTCTGAATTCAGAATTCAGAGAGACAGAACCTGGAACCAGTTTGCTCACCCCTTGGATTTCACAGGTTTTTTTTTTTTTTTTTTTTTTTGAGTTAGAGTTTCACTCTGTCACCTAGGCTGGAGTGCAGTGGCATGCTAATGGCCAACCCCAGCCTCGACCTTCCAAGTAGCCAGAACTACAGGCATGCACTACCACACCCAGCTCATTTTTTATTTACTGTAGAGACGAGGTCTCGCCAAGTTGCCAGGGCTGGTCTTGAACCCATGGGCTCAGGCAATCCATTTGCCTTGGCTTCCCAAAGTGCTGGGGTTACAAGCTGAACCACTGAGGCCGGCCTCAAAGGCCATTTTTATAAGTTTAGGGTTGCTGACCTATACATTGATTATGTGACTGACAGAGCATTGTAGAGAACTCAAGTTACAGACACATTTTGTCTATCATAACATTTATCACCTGCATTTCTTGGTTCTGGCTACCAAAAGATAACTCACAGTGTTATCAGTAACACCAAACTGAAGAGCTGATTAAGCTTGCCATAGAGTAAGGGTGTTAACAGAGCCTATTCAAAATAAAACATTATTCACTACAACATATTGTTGATTCATAGTTATAACACTCAAAAGGCTACATAAGTTACAAGACTTATGGTTACATGGGTGCTATATTTTCAAATCTATGACCACTGGTAAAGGGTAGTGTTCTCTCAGTTGAGTGAGAACAGTCTGCAAAGGGTTAATTGTTCTTTGAAGTGACTTAACAGGGCCTCAACCTGCTGGACTCAAGTAACCCTTCCGCCTCAGCCTTCTAAGTAGCATGGAGCCACCATGCTTGGCTAATTATTTTTATCATAGAGACAAGGTCTCACCAAATTTCCCAGGCTGGTCTTGAACCCCTGGACTCAAGCAATCCTCTCTCCTTTGCCTACCGAAGTGCTGGGATTACAGGCATGAGCCACCATACCCAGCCTATAATTATTCCTTATATTGAATCTCTCTGGAATCCATTTTGTTACCATGTATGGATGGATATGTGGCTATGTTTCTGAGCTCTCTTTCTTTTTCAGTGGTCTCTTTGTTCTTATCCCAATACCATACTGAGTATCAGTATAGCTTTGAGCATGTCTTAATCTGTGGTAGGGCAAGTTCTTCCTCTGTTTTATTGATTCATGAGCCTTTTATAATTTCTTTTCCAGATTTTCCAATTTTATCTCTGGGCAACAAATTAAAAAAGGGATATTATAGCCACTTGAATTTTAAGTGAGAGAAAAGAACTTCATAGACTCTTAACCATCTTTCCAACTGAGTTTTTTAAGAAATTTTCTTTTCCTTCCCAACTATAATGGTATTTGACCAATATTTGCAATTGAATATCCCTTAGAAATCATCCCACACAGAAACACATGTCCATTCTATGATATAAAGTTGTTTTTAAAAGTTACTAGAATGTAGCTATCAAATACACTTAAAGAAGACATACATGTGAAGTTTTGCATGGAGATATAGGAAATAATTTTTCATATTTAGATAATCTAACTTAGATTTATAATTCAAAGAAATCTATTTTTTCCCTACTAATAAGAAATTGGTGAGGAATGAGGACACATACTTGGCTTTCCATGTGTTTTATTACATGTCTAAGGAGAATTGGACAAATTAAATGACCAGTCCTGCCATGAAAAATTAGATCCCATATAGTTAAATCTAGCACCAACATTGATATTCTCCCTGGATGGGTACAGATGCATGAAATGCAACACTCATTTGTATATATTAGAAAAACATCTCTGTTGGAGTGATTTTGGTTACTGTTCTTTTTCTTTTCAGTGCTTACCATGGTCACTTATCATCCTTAATTGAGATCAGTCCATATAAATTTCAGAAGGGCAAAGATGTCAAGAAAGAATTTGTACATGTGGTGAGTATCTTAGACTCCTAGAATCAGAATGTTAGTCCTGGAAGAATGCCTAGTGAGAATCCAGCCCAATATACTTTCATCAGAATGAAATTATAAAAAAGAAGCTAAGATCTAGAGAAGTTATATGGCTAAAGTCAAAGAACTAGATAAGATAGAATGTGATTTAACATCCATTGATAAGTATTTCACTAGGCAACTTAGTAGTAGAGTATGTTATTCAGAGCTATTATGTTTTTTCTTGCTCCTTGATCTTCAGTTACTTTTTCTATCACTGATGCCAACTCAAAATTCAGAGTTGAACTGAGTGTATATGACTGTCTTAAAATTAAATTGCTCTATACTAAATTATTATATGGATTTATTAAGTAAAATCAAGAAACTAGTCTAGTTGTTGAAACAGTGATACCCATTTGATATGTTTGTATTCATTGAGGACGGGTAGACTTTCTTAAGAGAATCATAATACCTTCTTTCAAGATTTTAATATCTGGAGTCAATGCTGTGGCACTATTTAGTTTTCTGACTACAATTTGTGATACAGTTGATAAGTGTGGATTTATTTTAAATATAGAATAGTTAAATACAGTTTCCAATCATTGACAGTTTCAAATATTATAATCACACTTGTTGATTTGAATTTACTGATTATGAGAATAGGGATACAGTTTGCTAATTATGAGAATGAGATACAATTTGCTGATTATGAGAATAGGGATACAATTTTGATTTATAAGCAAATCCAAGCTTCTGTTCACAATTCAAAGACATCAGTTCTTCATAGAATTCAGACATGTTAAGAAAAAAGAAACAAAGGAACCTTAAAGTCACTTAAATTCATATGATCACCTTTCTATTATGCCCTCGTGGGGAACTGTCTTTAAAAAAAAAAAAAAAACAAAAGTTTGCCAAAGAGGCAAACAATGAGAAACAATGAGAAAAAGAGATTGATGTTTTCAGGCACCAGCTCCAGATATTTACAGAGGAAAATATAGAGAAGACCATGCAAACCCAGCCAATGCTTATGCAGATGAAGTGAAGAAAATTATCGAAGAAGCTCATAACAGTGGAAGGAAGGTTTGTATTTACAGCTTTGGAAGCATTTTAGCATCTCATAAAATGAATTGAAACTATTGTAATTCACTGGAGAGATGGAAAAGGATTAGATCTAACTTCTCTTTCTGTTCCTCTCTGGTTACATTTTCACCTCATATTTATTCAAAAAAGTACATTTTTGCAAGTAGAGTAGACTGTCTACTTTTATTTATTCTGTAAATGCAATCACTATGCCAGTCCCAGAACTAGTGGCCTATTTCTGACCCTTCAGTGGTGTGCAGGGTCTGGTCCAGAGGGCTAGGGAAAGAGAGAATTAAGAAAGGTGATAGCTCAGGGACAGACTATTCCAACTGAGAATAGGATCAGGGGTCACTATATGGTGAGGGAAAGAGAAGAGGCAAAGTGGCCCTGGGGCTTCAGGACCAATGCAGACTGCCAGGCCCACAAGGTAGCCCTGGCACTTCCCTTAAACCAGTTCAACCTTTCTGAAGCCAGGAAGCCTTGGGATGGTCTACCTGGGTAAGGCAAGGCAGAAAAATATTTTTCCAATCTGAGCCTGGACTTCTAAGACAGAAACAGAATTCTTGAGAGAAGAGGATTGAGGGAATTTTCATTTTCTCAGTCTTTAGCTTTTTGTTTGGTTGGTTGGGGGGTTTTTTGTTTTTGTTTTTGCTTTGTTTTGTTTTAATGTTAGAAATAGCGTCTCACTCTGTTGCCCAGGCTAGAGTGCAGTGGTGCAATCGTAGCTCACTGCAGCCTCAAACTCCCAGACTCAAACCATCCTCCTGCCTTAAACTGCTGAGAAGCTAAGACTACAGGCACATGCTACCATCCCTGCCTAATTTTTAAACTTCGTTGTAGAAATGAGGTCACTCAAAAAACTTTTTAAAAATTCAAGACCAAGCTAATCTCGAACTCAAGTCTGATCTCAAACAATCCTCCCACCTTAGCCTCCCAAAATCTTCAGGTTAATGTTCAATTCTCAGCCCCTTTAGGGATTACATATGGATTTTTAATGCAATTTGACAATACTTTACCTCTAAACTGGCTTATGGCATAGACTTGACAATTTTTAAACCTTAATTTAAATGAAAATAAAACTTTTACTTTTCTCAATTAATTCAAATATATTTGTCTTCATGATTCTAGAACAATTCACATTTCTTAACTGCTCTTTCCTTTTCTTTCCAACCCATTTACTTTTCATGTCTTCTTATGTGAAGTATCTGTCCAAGTTCTACCTGTTGTGGGGAGCATCATACTCTTCCCCTTAAAATATAGCCTACCTCTCTTGACACAAATGGTGAACAATGCTCTCAGGAAAAAAATTTACATGAGCAAGATCATGTGAACTCTTTGTTCTAAAAGAGGATTTGGATAATTTTTTCAGAACACTAGCATCCAAAAGTCACTGGGTGAATGCTGTCATGTTAACAATGCTGAAAGCAATGAGTAAATATAAGATGGTGCAACTGAATGTTAGATGTGCTTGCAAAAAGTCTTGGCATTTTAAAGCAGAAATTTCTTGAATCTAACAGCCTCATTTTATAGCTAAGAAACTCACGCCTGTAATACCAACATTTGGGGAGGCCAAGATGAGACGATTGCTTTAGCCCAGGAGTTCAAGACCAGCCTAGGCAATATAGAGAGACCTTGTCTCTACAAAAAAACAATAATAATAATAATTTTTTTGCCGGGCTTAATGGCTCAACCTGTAATCCCGCACCTTTGGGAGGCTGAGGTGAGTGGATTGCCTGAGCCGGCAGGTTCGAGACCCGCCTGGGC
>NW_007231596.1:150822-219070 GCF_000164805.1 Carlito syrichta | reverse complement strand
TGATGGTTGCAATAACTTGATGCCTGCCCTAGTCAGCTTGAGCTGCTTTTTAAAAAAATTACTATAAATTATTGAAACAACAAAAAATCATGTTCTCATGGAAGTCCTAGATGAGGGTGCCAGCATGGGTTGGATTCTTGTGAAGAATCTTTTCCTGGCTACCTCCTTGAGTGCTGTGTGCTCACATGACAGAGAGAGAGAAAGACAGGGAGAGAGTCCTCTGTGTCTCTATAAGGGCTCTCAGCCTCGACCTGCTGAGCTCAGGTGATCCTTCTGTCTCAACCTTCCAAGTAGCTGGGACTACAGGTATGACCCATCTCACCTGACTAACTTTTTGATTTATTGTAGAGGCAAGGTCTCACCATGTTTCCCATAATAGTCTTGAACTCCTGGAAGGCAATCCTCTCACCTCAGCTTCCTAAAGTGCTGGTATTACAGGTGTGAGCCACTGTGTCTAGCCCTTCCACCAAAAAGGTTTAAGAAGCCAGGGCGAGGGTCACACACACCTGTAGTGACAGCTAACTTGGGTTACTGAAGCAAAAAGAACACCTGAGTCCAGGAGGTCAAGGTTGCTGCGGTGAGCTGTGATCCTTTCACTGCATTCCAGACTGAATGATAGTAAGACCCTGACTCTAAGTAAATAAATAGTGAAGGACTTAACCCAAGTAATAAACTTACTAAGGAGTAGTCTGAACTAGAACCCTGGGTCCCTGGATTTCTTATCTCAGATTCCTTTTGTACTTTCTCTTCTTACTTCAGTGTTATCTGTTTTCTGCTTCTCCTTTCTCAGTCTCTAAAACACTTCATCTGTAGTCCCTTTTAACTGCCTTCTATTGAGCTAATCCTGTTTAGGGTGAGGCCTAGAAATATTACACAGTAACTGTAGCGGGTGGCCACAAGCCATTCTTCTACTTCCTTGGTGCAAATTCCAGCCTCAAGCAGTCTTATTTCACCAAGCTGAAGAAATAGGCACCACGGTGATACCCTTGGAACCTGGGTAATTTTTTAGAGGTTCATTATTAAAGACTAATCAAAACATCAGTCTTACTCAGCTCATCCAAATGAAATATCTGCACTTAAATGAATGATGGAGAAATGGAAGTCTCCCTCTTATCTATCTCCTCCATTTCTCATGATGGCTTCATCAGTACCCTAGAATTTCAGAAATTAATGCTTTAAATCAGTTGCCTTTTCAACACAAGCATATTTTCTTTTCTTTTTAATCAAATGGCCTATTGAGCACTTGCCACCAGTCTATTCTTAGCCACTTTAAAATAAACTGCTCTATAAGAAATCCTCAGCAGACAGCTGTTCTTCCCACTGCTCCCTTGCAGTGTATAATAATAATAATAATAATAATAATAATAGAATAAATCCTCTTTCTTGGGAGGTAAGGGGGGGGACCTAATGGATTTTGACCCCATCTTCTCTTGTATAGATTGCTGCCTTTATTGCTGAATCCATGCAGAGTTGTGGTGGACAAATAATCCCTCCAGCAGGCTACTTCCAGAAAGTGGCAGAGTATGTACTTGACTTGGGCATCCTTGGTCAAACTGAGGGCACCGTGACTGTTCTGTAGGGCCATGCTGGTTGCTAAAATATTGACGTACTTCAGACTAACTGGTAAATAGCCACACTTGGTGCTTGCCCCGGGACTCCTAAATCCTCCTCCAGCCTTTCCCAAGAGCCAGCAAATAAAAGGTTTACAGTAGTCCAGTGGGGGTGTTTCAGAACTCTGTCCCAACCCCCACCCTGGCATCTGCTCCAATAGGCTGGTGCCCAAGCCTTACCAATGAGTAAACACTGGAAGATTAACCCTGCTCAAAACTACTTGTTCAATGATTTCTCTTCCCACCCAAACACTGCAATATGGCTTACTTTAAGCAGCACAAACTCAAGCAATATGGAATATATCTAATTTGAAAATTATGTGATCACATTGTAAAGTCAGTGACATTTATGTGAGGTTTGGAGTACTCAAGTGTTTTTAACAAAGATTGGGGCTTCAAGTTAACAATCTTTTTTGTGAACAATCTGTATCTTTGTGGGTGGCTTTGGGGACTCTTCGTGACCTGAAGGCATGAGACTGCCCCTTTGCTTTTCAGATATGTACATGAAGCAGGGGGTGTGTTTATAGCTGATGAAGTTCAAGTCGGCTTTGGTCGAGTTGGGAAACATTTCTGGAGTTTTCAAATGCATGGGGAAGACTTTGTCCCAGACATTGTCACAATGGGAAAGCCAATGGGCAACGGCCACCCGATGGCTTGTGTGGTGACAACGGAAGAAATTGCAGAAGCCTTCAGCAGCTGTGGGATGGAGTATTTCAATACGGTAAATGTTGGTCTCCAGCTGTAAGGCTAGGAGGGAAAAATAATGCATGTTTTTATATTTCCTGCCAATGCAGTAAAGAATAAAGCTCCGTATTTCCAGCTAACAACCCCAGGACCCTAGCCAATCCTTGGTCTAACCAGATTTTAGTCTATATGACAAAATGCTCCTTGCATTTTTCTTTGTATATCCTTGTTTCCTAAAACAGTCTCATTAATTTTTTCCAATGATAGATGGCTGCCTTACTAAATGCTAAATGGTGATATTTTCATTAATGGGTGATATGATCTTCTTTGTTTTGTATCATATTTAAGTTTCCAAAACACTTTTAAAGAGTTTGAATGACTCAGTACTATAAATGTTATATGACTGTCATGAGAGATACTCCATTTTTATCTTTGGGAAATTTTATTTCTTTGGTTTTAGTCCCAAAAGTCATAAGCTTTAAGCTTGGAAAAATTATTGTAGTTTGTAGTACAATATGTGTAACAGGACTTGTTACAGCTAAAAGTAAAATTCCAATCTGAGGACATAAACTATTTGGAGAAAATATCATTGCTGAGCTGTTTTGACTCAGCTCTTCAAGGGCAGAAAACCCTGTTTCCCTCACCCCTCTCCCCCAACAACTGAGCCACATTCTGAAATCCCAAATTTCCAACATAACATCTGTTTTTGTGTTTGGATAAACCAATAAATTCTTTACTTATTTATTTTTTTTGAGTAGGAGTCTCACTCTGTCACCCAGGCTGGAGTGCAGTGG
Organism: Carlito syrichta; assembly: GCF_000164805.1. NCBI lineage: Eukaryota > Metazoa > Chordata > Mammalia > Primates > Tarsiidae > Carlito > Carlito syrichta. Next base: position 215,982 of record NW_007231596.1, on the reverse strand, counting down.
CATGTTCACAGCCACCACAGCCATGACCTGCTGGACTCAGGAAGTCCTTCCACATCAAACCGTCCAAGTAGCTGGAACTACAGGCATGCACCACCACGCCTGCCTAATTTTTCTTGATTTATTTTGGAGCCAAGGTCTCACCAAGTTGCTCAGGCTGGTCTTGAACCCCTGAACTCAGGCAATCCTCTCACCTCGGCCTCCCAAAGTGCTGGGTTACAGGCATGAGCTATCGTGCCTGTCTGGATGAACCAATAAATTCTTGACAGTCCTTCATACCAATTATACAGCATGGAGAACATAATTTGGAATGAATTTTCATTCAATCCTGAATAAACAAAAATGTGTTACATTCTAAATCTGAGAAACTAATATAAGAGAAAATTTACTGAAATTATATCTTCACTTATGTATTTGTGAGCCAAATTTCTCATGGATAAAACAATACTACTCATTCAACTGTTATGGTTTCTCATTTATCTTTTTTCTACAGTATGGAGGAAATCCGGTATCTTGTGCTGTTGGTTTGGCTGTGCTGGACATAATTGAAAATGAAGACCTTCAAGGAAATGCCACAAGAGTAGGAAATTACCTTACTGAGTTACTGAATAAACAGAAGGCTAAACACACTTTGATAGGGGATATTAGGTATGTTTATCATAAAGTTATCACATAGTTATTCATTTTTTAAATGTAAATGGCTTATATTTTATCTTATGAATTTAAAATAAAGTACATGAAACTAAATCTAGAGAGCACCCCCCAAAAAAAACCACCCAGATATCACCACTGCTAACATTTAGGTGTATATTTTTCCTGACTTTTATACTTTTTCTTTTTTAATAATGTTGGGCAATTTCAGCACCCAAAAGATGAAAAGAAGGAACTTAAAGTAACTCTAAACAATCTATTGAAAATTATTTAAGGCCAGGTGTGGTGGTTCACACTTGTAATCCCAGCACTTTGGGACACCAAGGTGGGAGGATTGCTTCAGCCTAGGAGTTCAAGATCAGCCTGAGCAACATAGCAAGACCTCGCCACTACAAAAAGTCAAAAAAGTAGCCAGGTGTGGTGACATGTGCCTGTAGTACCATCTTTCAGGAGATTGAGGCAGAAGAATCACCTGAGCCCAAGAGGTCAAGGCTGCATGCAGTGAGCAGTGATCGTGCCACTGCCCTCTAGCCTGGATGACAGTGAGACCCTAACTCAAAAAAAAAGAAAAGAAAATTATTTAAAATGCTATCCTAAAAATCTGGATATTTTTCATAGATATATATAAACATTTACCATCATTAACATCTTTAGAAACTAGCATGAAAGGGTTGTTTTTTAATCCTTTTTCTTTTATAATTGAGACAAAAAAACTGGATGATGAAAACTAATTTGTTTCAAAAACTAGAAACAACTGTGAACACTAGATAGGTAACTTGGAATAGTTAGAATTAAAGTTTCAAATTAAACTGAGGCTGGGGGGACAGTGCTAGCTTTTTGTGACAGTGCAGTGTTTGATAGTGTGTCAAGTTTTCTTCCTTCACATCCCTCAGGGGCATTGGCCTTTTTATCGGAATTGACTTAGTGAAGGACCACCAGAAAAGGACCCCTGCCACAGCTGAAGCTCAGCACATCATCTACAAGTAAATTCACCCCCCCCACACCCACCTGGTTGGTATCATATCTTGGCCCAAGGATGCCCACCCACTTGAAAGATTGTTTTCCTTCCCCCCATCTCTCTGAAAAAGAAAATGTTAAGACACATGCAATTGATAAATGTGAGCTTCTTGAATGCAGAATACTTCACTGCTCTGTGTTCACCCCATTCTTAAGTCATCTTAGTTATGCTTTGTATACACTCATGGATATTTCCTGCACGAATTAGGATGAAAGAAAAACGTGTGCTTCTCAGTGCTGATGGACCTCACAGAAATGTCCTTAAAATAAAACCACCTATGTGCTTCACTGAAGAAGATGCAAAGTTTATGGTGGATCAGCTTGATGAAATTCTAACAGGTTGGTCCATGGTCCATGAGTCTTTAACTGTCTCTTTGCCCCTTCCCCAGACTTCCGCCCAACTCTCCTGGCCTATTCATCCATGACCATGTGCCTCTTGTTCTTCATGACTGAAGTGAGGCAGGGCAGAAATAAATGTGTAACTTTCCAGTTAGGACTACAGAAAGATATCTTAAAAATACCAACTACATGAACTCTTTTCTAAGTAGAAATTATCAATTTGTACTCACACATCTCTAAACCTAAGTTTTTACTAAAATAGCATAGTGTTTTATTTTTATCATTTATGTTTGCTTTGGGATAGCTAGTATATTTAAAACTGTATGTCTGCATTATACCTTGTATTAAAGATAATGCAGGAGTAGTATTTCAGCACTGTACCATTAGAATACATGAAGCATTCTAATTAAAAATATAGGCTATGGGCTAACAATTTTGCTATATGCTGAGTTGTTTGACTTTGTGTTTTAACTTTTTTCTTCTTAAAATATTTTTGTTTTATTAAAATTTAATTTGTGGAGTCTCTTTGTCATTCAGAATTATAGCATATCATAATAATGTGTCTTTCTTTACCTATATTATGTGATCAGGCTAATTTATTTTTCTATTATGAACATAAATTGGATTAGAAAGTAAATTAGCCAGACTGGGCAACATAGTGAGATCCAGTTTCTACAACAAAAACAAAATTAAAAAAGGTAACTGTGGCCAGGCACAGTGTCTCACACTTGTAATCTAGCACTTTGGGAGGGCAAGGTGATAGAATCACTTGAGCCCAGGAGTTCAAGACCAACCTAGGCAACATAGCAAGACCTCATCGCTACAAAAAAATTTAAAAATTAGCCAGGGCTGGTGACATGTACCTGTAGTCCCAGCTACTGAGGAGGCTGAGGTGGCTGAGCCCAGGAGGTCAAGGCTGTGGTGAGTCAAAATCACATCATTGTATTTTAGTTTGGGCAACAAAATGAGATACTGTCTCAAAAGAAGAAGGAGGAGAAGGAGAAGGGGAAGGGGAAGAGGAAGAGGAAGGGAAACTAAATTAGAATTAACACTGTAAAGCCATGTTGGAAATCACAAGCACTCTCAAAATGATTCATCATTTATGTTGTTACCCTAGTTAGTTATATTTTGAAGATTCACCTTCTCTGCTTGCTTCACAGCCTTTTGACGGTTAGGATAAGGCTGAGAAGGCAGAAATCGATGTAGCATACAAAATAGATCTTGAATGTTTGGAAACTTGGGAGTCACCCAAGTTATTCATAATACAATCACTGTCTTTGGACTTGATATGCTCACAACCAGACCTGGCAAGCATTCCTCACAAGCCTGCATGTCCTCTAGTCTCATAAGGACAGGTGGAAAAGAGAGCGTGTTAGGGCCATCTGTCACTACGAGATTGAGTCAACTCAGAGCTACGAGATTGAGTCAACTCAGAGCTACGAGATTGAGTCAACTCAGAGCTTGAACCTTATTAATAGTGTGCCAGAGCCAGGCACAGTGGCTCATGCCTGTAATCCCAGCACTTTGGGAGGTGGGGGTGAGAGGATTGCTTGAGTCCAGAGGTTTGAGACCAGCCTGGGCAAAATCAAAAAAATTAGCCAGTCATGGTGGTGCATGCCTGTAGTTCCAGCTACTTGGAAGACTGAGGTTGAAGGATCACCTCAGCCCAGCAGGTTGAAGCTGCAGTGGCTATGAGTATGCTATTATACTCCAGCCTGGGCAACAGAGTAAGACTCCAACTCAAAGAAAAAAATAGTGAGCCAGAGGGAATTCCTTTGAATAAAGTGAATAAGGCATAGGTAAGACATGCTCGGTGCCACTTATAAATGATAATGATAAAATACTACAATAAAATTTTAAAAGCAATTTTAATAGTGACACTTTTTTTTAGCACATTTCATGCCCCTCTCTATTCTTCATTAAAGTTATTCCCCCTAGATACTAGAAAGTTTTCTTTTTGAGATTATTATGTTATTCTGTCTTCTCCACTTTATCTTCCTTGATTTAGTTTTAGAAGAAGCAATTGGAGCCAAAGCTGAAAGTGTGACTTCTGAGAATGCTCCAAGCAAAACAAAGGTAAGAGTCAGCTATGTATTTTTAGGGAGAAAGTTTAAAACTTTGCGGATTTGGAAAAAAGAGGAAAAATTTTAGAAAATTATGTAGTGACCATTAGAATAAAATCAGCCTATGCTACAGTTGGCTTATTGTTGCAATTTTGAGTGATAAGTATATTTCCAAATAAATGCCATATCATTTGAGAGAACTAAAGCCAAAGAACCATTCTTAAAGGAGCATTCTCATATCAAAATAACCCCTCAGGCCTGCAAAGAGGGCCTTCAAAATAGAGACTGATAATAACAAATGTCCCAAATTCCTTCCTATTTGCTCTGAGGGCTACCCGACACTGCCTCTGATTCCCACACATGGCTCTTTACAATCGGCAGAAGCATTAGCAGTGTGGTTACAAAGTTTGGTTCTGAAATGAACTCAAGTGTAAGCTTCTAATAGCAGCTGGGCCTGGGAACCATCTGGCACTGCATGGCCTAGTTTCTGCATTTGATGTGCTTCCAGCAGAAGGCTTTTCCATTCTCTCCCTGAGCTACACAGGGTGTGAGAAAGAGCACCCCAGGCTAGGAAAGAGAAAGGCAAAAACTTGAGAGGCTTCGTTGCATAATTTGTTATTTGTTTATGACTTAGATGCATAAAGGAACACTCAGTGCCTAGAGCCTGCCTGCACATCCAGAGCAGTCAGCAAAGTGTTTTTCAGGATTGAAAACATTAGACTGTTTGAATGAAAGCAAATGATTTGCTCACAGGATGTCTTCTGTCCCTTCAAACAACACAAATCAATTATAGGAATCAATTATTATCTAATGTTCAAGAGTAGTTTATCAAGCCTAAGGTAGAATTACAGCTGTAGAAACTGGTTCATCAAGCAACGTAAAGGATCTTATAAAGAAAAGTTCAACTCCACTTTGGAGTTAGCAAAACTGGCACACATTTTATGAACTGTTGACTCGGAATCCCAGACTTTCTGTTGACAACACATTTGAAATGTCTATGGAAGATACTAATAAAAGGATTAGAAAGGAGCAAACAGTGTTGTCTTGTTTTGTTTCGTTTTTTTGTCCTGTGTTCTTTGTTTGTTTGGTGGCCTGTTAAATCAGTCCTGTGGAGTCTTGGTTGGGTTTAGAGGTGGATGCTCACTGGATCTTTGTGTGTCTTATCTTGCAGATGCTGAAAGAAACACACTTGGGATTACTCAGTGACAGCACTGCTGACTCCAAAGAAAACTCTAGCAGGAAGAGAAATGGAGTGTACACAGATAAACATTCCCTGCTCAGTAAAAGGCTCAAGACATGAAGGATTCACATTCTAAACCAAGACAATTGTCAAGAGTCATAGAGAATGAGTGGATATGACTCTCTTCACTCATTCTCTTACTCTCAATAGAGAGTACTTCTCGATTTTACTCTCAAGGTAGAATTGTCAGTCAGCTTAGATTTGTAAATAAAAAGGTAAATGAGTAATCAGAATCAGCCAAGTGATAATCAAACCACGTCAAGAGTATTAGTTAAACCTCCATCCTGTTAATGTCTTACTTGAGAGTTCTAAAGGTACTTAATTTATTCTACTAAATATAAGCTTCAAATTTAAAATTAAGTTGACATTTTACTTCATATGTTTTAATGTTTGAAATTAAAAAGCAAAGCATAATAGTTTCCTTAATTTGGGAGACTTAGAACCTTAAAATATGAATTCTGTACTGATTTCATATACAAAAATATATTTATGGACAGTAATAAAATAAAAGATGATATAAACCAAAAATTCTTACTTGAAAAGTGTTTACCCTCCTTTTACAGAGAATATTAAGAGTTAGGTTGATAAAAATCAAAGTCATTCAGGAAAAAAAATCAAATACAGCAAATACTAAAAAGTGAGTGAATAATTCAGCCTCTGGTGGGGAACTTGGTTAATTACCATCATATGGAGACTGAAAGGAAAACAAGGAGTATACATAAAAACACTCACATAAAGACATTTCTGAATACCGCATGTTCTCACTCATAAACAGACTCCGATCACTGGTCACAGGAGCAAAAGGATGAGTCTTGTAAACCCTGGACACTGCCAGGAGAGCGAGGGAGGAAGGAGGAAGGGGAACACATGGCAACACACTGGGTACCCACTCCACTATCAAGGGGAGAGAAGGCCAACTAGAAGCCCAAATTTCACCTGCATGCAACCTACTTATGTAGTATCCTCACTTATACCCCATGACTATAAAATAAAACAAAAAATAATAATAAAATAAAAAGATGTTTCTGGAACAGCAGCAGTAGCTGAAGCACAGCATTCAGAGGCAGGAAACTTCTGTCTACTCACGGGTTATATCACCTCAGCCAAAGCATTTACCTGTCAGGTAAGAAATTATCTTTTTGTTTGTTTTTGAGTTGGAGTCTCACTCTATCACCCAGGCTGGAGTGCAGTGGCACACTCCTGGCCACTGCAGCCTCAACCTTCTGAGCTCAGGGCATGCTTCCGCCTCAGCCTTCCAAGTAGCTGGAACTACAGGCACACACCACCGCACCCAGCTAATTTTTTATTTATTGTAGAGGTGAGGTCTCGCCAAGTTGCCCAAGCTGGTCTTGAACCTGTGGGCTCAGGCAATCCTCTCACCTCGGCCTTCCAATGTGCTGGGATATAGGCGTGAGCCATGGCTCCCAGTCAAGAAATCATCTTTCAGTCAGTCATCTTCCTCTTATCATCAAGTTCATCATAACTATGCACTCCCTCATACACTAGAGAGGGGCACACAAACACACACACACATTTCTAGCCAGACACTAGCAATAGGAAGTGAGGAGACCCAAGATATCAAGGTTTTCTTTGTTATGTGATAGTACCATAGCTTCAGTAGGAGGCTAATGTATTGAACTGGAAGAAATATAAACTTTAGTGTTGACTTTTCCATTACCACTCTATTGCTTTCCTAATAGTTATAAAACTTTGTGGTTTGTTTTTATTCCATAAAGAAGAGATAATAATTTAACTATGGCTGTTCCATGATAAACGAGAGGGAGGTTAAGAGAAAATTAATTATAAAACTCTTCCTTTCTGAGTTCATTATAAAAATGCTATAAAAATCTGAGGTCTTGTTATTAAACATTTTTTACTCCTAAAAGCATGCCTGTGACTCTGGATCCTGGCAGGATAATACTGATGTTGGTTCCTGGGAGCTGGTGGGAGTAAGATCATTTCAAGATAATAGGACATTTCACAACCCAGGTCTACACTCCTCTGAGCCTCTCTTATGAGAGTACTTGTCTCCTTCTCTTACTGGAGCCACCATATATGCTCAAGAGAGGGAGCAGAAGGAGAAAGCCCCATGCCTGTGTTATGAGTTATCCAAATGTAAAACAATAGAAAACTAAGGCTTTTTACTCTTCAACATATTCCACTCTTCTTCATTACCTACAAATTAGGCTTTTATAATAAAGAGGTGAGATATGGAAATAAGTGACTTCCTGAATGCAACAGACACTGCCTATGGGTGCAGTTCCAGGTAGCTGCTTCATTTCCTTGGTGTCAAAATAGAGACTGTGTCATTTTGGGTCCTGTTAGACCCAAGACAGAATTTCAAGACAGATATCTAACATAGAGCTAGAAGTGCAAGAGATTGCCAAGCACAGTGGCTTATGCCTGTAATCCCAGAATTTTGCAAGGCTTAGGGAGGAGAATTGCTTCAGCCCAGGAATTTGAAACCAGCCTAGGGAACGTGGCAAGACCTTTTGTCTACAAAAATTCAAAAAATGAACAGAGCATGGTGGCATGCGCCTGTGGTCCCAGCTACACTGGAAGCTGAGGCAGAGGAATTACCTGAGCCCAGGAGGTTGAAGCTGTGGTGAGCTGTGATTATGCCACTGCACTCTAGCCTAGGTGACAGAGTGAGACTGCAACTCAAAAAAAAAGACAGAGAGAGAGATGCAAGAGAGTGATAAGAAGTAACAGTTCTGAATGATGAAGGAGCAGAGAGCAGTACTCAACTGAGGAAAACCTTCAGGTCTGACTTCAGGAGACTAGCCAAAAAGGAGAACTGAGTAGGAAGAGCCTCCGATTGAGGTGCAGTTCTGAGAAAGTCTTAGCCTGGACACTGGGGAGCTCCTGTGCAAAGATAACCCATAAAAGAGACCTGTGCTAGCCAGAAATGAGCAGGTCTTGTATCTTCGCCAACTGCAGTCATTGGTTGGGAGGTCCAAGAGGGAGAGTGTCCAGTTTGAACACTGCAACGGATTTTGAAGACCCTGTAGCTGGGAGGCCGTCAGCCAACTGCACTCCCCACCACGGATTCTTGAAGGGAGAACTGAGTAATATACTCCCATGACAGCTGGAGTTCAGCCTTTAGCCCTCCATCTCTAGGATCTCCTCCTCCAGGATTCCCATGAGTGTCTCTTTCTGAGGGGAGACATAGAAGAGTGAGGTTACCAGGGCAACCCAAAACTCATGTCACTGAAAATAGTCCCAGGGCCACAACTGAATTATCATTTTCCTTCTCCACTACTGAAATTCCACTTACCCCAGCTAATACTTCTGCACATCCGGGTCTGCACCCACCCCCACTCCTAAAGAGTCTGAGTCCTGGTGACCACACCCTTCTCGGGCTTTGGCTGCCCTACTAGTCCATCCACAGTTACAATTAGACAAGGAGTGCCAAAGGCCACCAAAGAGTATCCTCTGAATTCCACACTTATTCTTCCTGCCCCTCTATGGAACAGCAACTCTACCTAGCCCTCATAATCAAGGTCAATCAACTCTGTCAGTATGGTGACTCCTCACCTGCGGCTTCCTAGACACAGAGTCCAAGAAGCTCAGGTGTCATCTGTAGCCTGTAGTTTAACAGGACGCTTGCTTTGCCCCTTGGCAAAGTACCCCCACAGGAGACCAGGCCCTCTGATCCTGAGGGATAGAAAGGATAAAATTCTCCAATGCATCGTTGTGGGTAAGAGGGGCCATGACCTGCTTTCACCTCTTGGATCCAGGATCCTATTGGCAACACAGTGCCATATGGAAAACTCTGATGCAGCACAAACCCTGCGTCCTGAAAAGTAACAAGCTGACACTTCCTACACCTTCAGCAGTGTCCTCCAATTCTACCAGGCTGGATGTTTCTGGGTGGTGTGAGTGTAATACAAGCAGGCGATCTCACGGTCACAGGCCCACCCCCTACATCTTCACTGCAGCACGACTTCTCTCTTTGAATGATGTGTTTTATAAGATTCCATGCCTGTGGGTCAGGCACTCTCTCCCTGTGAGAGCAAACCACTGGCTTTTCCAGGATTAAAGGGGCCCAATGTAGTCAGCTTGTTGCCAAGTAGCTGGTTGGTCTCCTTAAGGAATGGTATCATATCAGGGGCTTTGTGTGATTCTCTGTATAGGCAGATAAAGCATTCTGGGAACCAATGGCTAGATAGCGTCTTGGTGAGTGGGAGTCCGTGCATTGGCCCGTGCGTTGCCTCCAGCTCTGCCACTGTGTCCAGCCTGTTCATGAACCCATTATGCCCACTGTGGGGTGGCTGATGACAAAAGCTGGCTGATATCAAACAGCCAAGCCATTTTGTCTACTTTTTGTTCAATGCCTCTTCTATGGTGGGTGATTCTTGGTGGATATTCACGCGTGATACAAAAATCTTTTTAATTTTTTTCTTCTGTAGAGACAAGTTCTCACTATGTTGCCCAGGCTGGTCTCAAACTCCTGGGCTCAAGCCATCCTCCCACCTCAGCCTCCCAAATTGCTGGGATTATAGGCATGAAACTCCATGCTTGGCCGATATGGAAATCTTAACATGGTAGTTACTCCGTATGCCCATTCCTATGCCTCTGTCCCATATCTCCTTTGTCTCAGATATTCTAGTACTTGCAGGCTCCTGATCAGCTAACCGGGCCATTCACCACTGCTCATGACTCATGCTCCACTGCTCCACATATATACACACCTCACTTCCCGCTCCCACATGAGGTGGATGTCTAGGTGTGCCATTCAAATTTCTGCCACTGGGAAGATTTTCTGTTATCACTCTTTCAAGGCCACCATTGAATGTATCTATAGAGTAGTCATCATCCCTTTGACTGCAATGGCAAGTCTCTGAATCGTCGCAAGGTTTGCCTTCCACCCTCTTGAGTATGTGTTTTACTGACATTTCCAGCACACTAGTTCCTCTTGCTGAGAAGCTTCTCTTGTTCTTCCTGCCAGGTCAACAAGCTGTATCACTCCATTATTCTGCAGGATGCCCAGATGATCCAGATCTCTTTAGACTATGGGCAATTATGACTAAGGGCAGGCGCATTAACATAACTTTAGGAAAAAAGTATAAAGAATCCTGTAATCTGAGGACTTTGGGAGTCTGAGGCAGAAGGATTGCTTGAGCTAAGATATTCAAAACCAGCTTTGGCAACATAGGGAGACCTTGTCTCTGCCAAAAAAAAATCAAAAATATTAGCCAGGTGCGGTGGTACGCACCTGTAGTCCCAGCTACTTGGGATGCTAAATCTGAAGGATCACCTGAGCCCAGAAGGTCAAGGCTGTGGTGAACAATGATTTTGCCACCGGATGCCAGCCTGGGTGACAAAGTGAGAGCCTGACTCAAATACACATTTTAAGAGACGTTATCTATGTATTACTTTTCAAAGTTGAATTTAATTATGGCAGCAATGTGTAATATGATGCTCACTCAACCATGCTTCCACCATTTTATTTTATTTATTTATTTATTTTTTGAGTTGGAGTCTCACTCTGTCACCCAGACTGGAATGCACTGGCCACTCCCGGCCACCACAACCTCAACCTGCTGGACTCCAGCGATCCTTCTGCCTCAGCCTTCCAAGTAGCTGGAACTACAGGTGCGCGCTACCACCCCTGTCTAATTTTTTGATTTATTGTAGAGATGAGGTCTTGCCAAGTTGCCCAGGCGGGTCTTGAGCCCTCAGGCTCAGGCAATCCACTCACCTCAGCCTCCCAAGGCGTGGGATTACAGGTTGAGCCACCGAGCCCGGCTGACCATTTTCTTTGATTGTCCTGCCTGTCTCATGGAGATGCTAGCATTCATTTGATTAATGCCATTTTTTGAGGGAATGTCATACTTTAAATGTGTATTCTTTTTTGGCATCATATATATATATGTGTGTGTGTGTTGCATATATATGTGCATATATATATCATATATATATGGTGCATCATATATATATGTTGCCTATATATATTTGTTTGTGCCATACGAATGCAAATCATTTCTGACTGGCTTAAAATAAACATTTCCCCAAATTAACAACCATATGTCATGTTAACAGAGGCAAGTTCTTGCCATGTTGCCCATGCTGGTCTCAAACCCCTGGACTCAGACAATCCTCTCACCAATCGCCTCAACAACAATACTACATAGGGCACTGCAATTACAACTGGGGCTACTGCTTGGCTGAGTTTGCAATAAGGTGCAGTCATTCTCCAGTTATCATCTAGTTTCTGTGCAAGACTGACTAATTAAGAGGAGATATGATAGATGGGAACTGCCACCCCTGCATCCTTTAGATTTTTAAGTGGCACTAATTTCCATTATTGCCCCCCAGAATGGGATATTGTCTTCGATTTAGCATCTTCCCTTGTGGGGAGGATTAGAAGGTGTGAGGAGAGGCAGTTTCAGGGGTTCCCACTGGCCTTTTCCACTGTGGTAGCTCTCACACCACAAGTCAAATCTCTGGGGTTACTCCAACTGTCCAGTCCAGAAGCTCCTCAATTTACAATGAGATTACACACTGATGATAACTCATCCTAATTGAAAACACTGTAGGTCAAAAATGCATTTAGTACAGCTAAACTACTAAACAAAATAGCTTAGCCTAGCATACCTTAAATGTGCTTGAACACTTACATTAGCCTACAGTTGGGTAAAATCATCTGACGAAACAGTTCCCTTTGAGTCTCATTGCTTACTCTCAGTTGGTATAACTGCTGCTCATCACAGCCAGGGAATATCCTACCTCACATAGCCTGCTCAGGAACTCAAAATCAGAATTCAAAATCTGCGGTGTGGGATGAGCACGGTGGCTCATGCCTGTAATTCCAGCACTGTGGGAGGCAGACGTGAGAGGATTGCCTGAGTCCAGGGGTTTGAGACCAGCCTGGGCAACATGGCGAGAACTTGTCTCTACAATAAATCAAAAAATTAACTGGGCTTGGTGGTACAAGTCTATGGTTCCAGGTACTTGGAAGGCTGAGGCAGAAGGAGCACCTGAGTCCAGTGGGTCGAGGCTGTGGTGACTGGTGCCACCGCACTCCAGTCTGGGTGACAGAATGAGACTCTGACTCAAAAAAAAAAATCTGCAATGTGGTTTCTACTGAATATGGTTTTTTTTTAAATACTACCATAAAATCAAAATAGCTATCTTTTTTTTTTTTTGAGTTGGAGTCTCACTCAGTCACCCAGACTGGAGCCGCTCCCAGCCACTGCAGCCTCCACCTGCTGGGCTCCAGCCATCCTTCCACCTCAGCCTTCCAAGTAGCTGGAACTACAGGTGCGCACCACCACACCCGGCTAATTTTTGATTTATTGTGGAGATGAGGTCTTGCCAAGTTGTCCAGGCAGGTCTTGAACCCGCGGGCTCAGGCAATTCACTCACCTTGGTTTCCCAAAGCGCGGGATTACAGGCTGAGCCACTGAGCCCAGCAAATCAAAATATCTTAAGGAGACCCATGGTAGGCTGGGTGCGTTAGCTCGTGCCTGTAATCTCAGCACTTCGGGAGGTGACGGTGAGAGGATTACCTGAGCCCAGGGTTTCAAAACCAGCCAGGACAACTTGGTGAGACCTTGTCCCTATAATAAATCAAGAAAAATTAGTCTAGAGTGATGGTACATTCCTGTAGTTTCAGCTACTTGGAAAGCTGAGGCAGAAAGATCAGCTGAGCCCAGTTGGTCGAGGCTGTGGTGGCCATGAGTGTACCATTGCACTCCAGCCTGGACAACAAAGTAAGATTTCAACTGAAAAAAAAAAAGAAGATGAGATGGGGACCGTCTGTATGTCCATCCCAATCACGCATCGCATTCAAGGACTGGGGAAATGATCACTGGTGGCCCTTGCAAGGAAGCCTTGAGGAGCAGTGAGTTTTCCTGCCTACGTCTGCAAAGAAGGCACAATACACACGTGACTAGGATGGGAAGATGCCCTTTGGGACCACACAGGCAAGTAGATAAAAAGACTAAATGGGGCACTTTGTAAAGAGGGGGTGAAGGGATGTTTTCCAGGGAAAGCAAGAAAAGAATCCTCAGTTTCCATCGTGAGATGTCAAGCTAAAGTAGAAGCATAGAAGATATAGATATAGTGAGGCCTAAAATTACAAACTTAGAAGACACAACAGGAACATTCTAGTCAGGTGTGACAAATGAAGTCAAAGTGTTCTAAAGTCCTTGCGCTGACCAAGAAGAGGACAAAAATCCCTGTGGATGTTGGATTTTAATAAGTCAAGGATATATGCTATAATTTCCAGGGTAAGCACTAAAAAATGGTAGATAACTTCCAAGTTCACAGTTGGGTGAGGAACAAGTGGAATAATAAAAAATGCTCAATGTATCCAAATAGGATGCAAAAATAAAGAAAACACTCAAATATGTTTGAAGGAAAGCAGGAGAGGAGAGAAAAGGTAAAAAGTAATAAGTAGAACAAATTGTTATTAGTAAAATAATATGCTTTTATCCACATACATCAGAACTACATAAAGCAGAAATGTTCAAATTAAAAGACAAAAATTGGAGGTTTTTCTTTTTTGAGAAACTTGCCCATGGCAGTTCTTTCTGCCATGAATCTTACTTTTTCCTTCTCTTCTTCTCGCTAATAAACACTGTTTTAAAACTTAAAAAATAAAAAAGATAAAGATTGTCAGACTGAAAAAGAAGTACAATTAATTTTATGCTATTTATAATATGTGCATCTAAAATTTATAGATACAGAAAAATTGGAAACAAAAAAGTGGAAAGGAAGGTTTCTTCCCCAGGAATATTAACAGACATTTGTATACATGTAATAATATACATTTCAGATTGATTTAGCACTTCAAAATCAATCTATATACATCACATGTGTAATTTTCCTGCCAAAAATGCTTAGCCTGAATTTAATCATAAGAAAAATTAAACAAATTCAAATTGTCATTCTTCAAAACAGCTGTTCTGGACTCCTTAAAAAGGTCTGTGTGATGAAAGGGGGAAAAAAGGTAGGGAAATATTCTGAACTAAATGAGAGTAAAGAGAAGTGACAGCCAAATGCTATATAGGATCCTGGAGAGGATTCTGAGTTTTTATAAAAGACTATAAAGGACATCGTTCATACTGTGTAGGAAATTTGAATATGAATTGTACATTAGATCATGGTCCCCAACCTTTTTGACATCAGGGACTGGCTTCGTGGAAGACAATTTTTCCACGGACAGGGGTGTGGTGGGGAGGTTGTAATTTTAGGCCCCACTCTATCTATATCTGTATTAATCTTGTTTTATATGATTAATATTAAATTAGATTTACATATATAATAATTGCCTTTTATTCTTTCTTTCCTTTTCTTTGTTTGGCTGATGGATAAACTGTAGGTCACAGATTTATTTATTTATTTATTTTTTATTTTAAAGATGTGGGGTACAGTTCAGGGTTAGGTATACAAACGTTGATTATGCAGGTACCCTTGTTGATGAGGTGTGCCCCTCCCTCCCCTGGCAGTTTCCCTCAACTGCCAATCCCACTCCCCTACCCCCCATCCTGGCCACAGATGTTAAGTGGCTTAATGAGGTGCCCATATCCTCAGAGGCAAAGACTGGCACTCAGATGACTCTGACTTCTGGGCCAGTCACACTCTAAAAATGCTAGGATCAGACACATAAAAGAGTAATCAATTGACATGAGTGGTTGAATCTACTAATGAAATGCAGTAAAGTCAGTTATTTTGATGAATTTGCTTTCAACAAGTAGCAAGCAAAAGGCAAAACACTGTTTTATCAGTGACAGACACGAAAATATTAATTAGGCAAACTCACCCAAGTGACACAGTAGCAAAATACACAATAATTCTATTAGGTAATATTGACTTGAACATAATGAAACATTGGCCACCAGATGCTGATGTATGCATCCTTGCTACTTTTTACATCAATAGCCATATCATCTGTGAACCAAAATAAATGGCTTCCCCAAGCAAGCAGAAATCAAGAGCTCATTTCCCTCCCCTGGAGAGAAGAAAATAACAACAATAGCACAAGATTTAAAGTGGAAATGGAACTGTGGGAGCAGAAAGCCCAAATTTACAAAGCAAGAAGTATTTGCAGAGAGTCATGGTCAATCAGGCGTAGTGGCTCACTCCTGTAATCCCAGCACTTTGGGAGGCAGAGGCGCGATGATTGTCTGAGTCCAGGGCTTTGAGACCATCCTAGGCAACTTGGCGAACCTTGTCTCTACAATAAATTTAGTAGTCAGGCATAGTGGCACAGCTTGTGGTTCTAGCTTCTTGGAAGGTTGAAGCAGAAAGATCACCTGAGTCCAATAGGTAGAGGCTACGGCGGCCATGAGTGTGCCACTACACTCCAGCCTGGGTGTCAGAGTGAGATTCTGACTCAAAAAAAGAAAGAAAGAAAGAGAGCAATAGAGGAATCAAACTAATCATCTATTCCTTTCAAATACTCAATAATTTGCTTTTATCTTTCACCTAAATATTGTTGTTCTGTGATATGTCTAACCTAGGATGTTTATCTTGGAATTTCCTTATACAGGTTGCTTTTCTAGAAATAGCAATTTGCCCATGATGGTCAGAATCAACCCTGTCCCTCTGCTCATTAACCAATGGGCTTTGTAAAAGAGTGGCCCTGGGAGCAGGGATGGAGGTTATGCTTAGACTCAATAACATGGATTTACACTCACCAAAGTCAAACTGGCTATAGCCACTGCTGAGTGTCCATGTGCCAACAACAGGGTCCGATACTGAACCCTCAGGGTGGGAATCAGCCAGTTCCCCGGTGGCAGGTTGATTTCATTGTTCTGTTTCACTCCAGACGAAAACTTTGTTTTTACTAGAGGAAACAGTTACTCTGGCTATGGGTTTTCCTTTCCTGTCTGCAATGCTTCCACCAAAACTGCCATTATTGGACAAAATAACATATCCACTGTCATGAAAGTAAGAAGAGGAAAGGACAGGAAAATATACCAGCAAAGAGTCTCTGCAAGATCTTTGGGATGAAAACAACATAACACACATAGCCCACCTTGAGGCAATAGGCTCCGCCTTTCTTGTATCAGGAGGAGGCTGTTTCCAGACTTTTCTAGGTAAGCCAGCTTCCTTGGGCGGAGAGCCATTCTACAGAGAAAGGGGCAACTGGGAGCCATCAGTTGCTCCCAGCAATGGGGGCTGAGTGCCCCAATCTGACAGAAGGGGTCTCAGTGGGGCACCAGCAGCATCCATTAAAAAGGGATTTTATTTTAGGCACAGAAGAGATTTTAAACATCATTTATTTGTTTTGAGACCTTGAACACATTTTCTTGTACTTTGAAACATAGAGACACTAAGGTGTCTGAGCATGTGGACAGCATTTTAAAAACATCATTTCCTTTGGCTGTCAAAAAAAAAATTCTAGAATCAACATGTCCTGGCAGTAGAGAGCAGCTGTGGGACTGAACCACAAGAAACCCCACTTTCCACCTAGACACAAATCTAGTATCAGATGGGGAAACAGCATGGTGTGCTGTGTGCTCTGTGGTGAGAACTTGCATCTGCAGGAGTGAGGTGATTTCTGGGAGGCACGAGTGCACAGGGGCTCATGGTCTCTGCCTGGACCACAAGCACATTGGCCCAGAGGTCAGAGGCCACCGAAGGATCTGTCCAACCAGGCAGAGATGGGGTTCTTTTCCAGCTCTGCCTCTCTCAACCACTGTGTGATCCTGGTGAGTCGGTGCTTTTTGAAATCCATTTCTTCATCCGTAAAATGAGATTAATAACACCTGTAGAATAAAATGAGAAAATAGTGAAACCCAGGCAATATTTGTTTATGCTCTTGGTACCGACTTTGAAAATCCAACACATCTGACCTGGATGCTGAACAACTGTTGATTCCTTCCCCAAACATCAAGGTAGCCCCAGCACTTTGAGAGGCTGAGGTGGAAGGATTGCTTGAGCCAGGCATTTGAGACCAGCTTGGGCAGCATAACAAGACCTGGTCTCGACAAAAAAAAAAAAAAAAAAAAATTAGTTGGGTATGGTGTTGCACGCCTGAAGTCCCAGCTACTTAGGAGGCTGAGGCAGGAGGATCACTGGAACCCAGGAGTTTGGGGTTGCAGTGAGACATGATCGTGCCACTGAACTCCAGCCTGGGCAACAGAGTAAGGCCCTGACTCAAAAATTAAATAAGTCGACAAATAAATACATACATAAATACATAAACAAGAACACAAACGTGGCAGAAACTACCAAGGGAAAATAGAGGACATCTTGGGTGGGGTATCTGAGAGTGGGGACTGAGTGGGGCTGAGAAGGTCCAGCTTGGTAGTTAAAGAGGAAAATGGGAGGGGAAATTGTTGGGATCTTTTCTGGCTTTGCCCTTACCATTGCCTTGGGGCACATAGTGTCTTCAGTCCTTGAGTCCAGGTGTCCTCAAGAGTAGCATCACAGTTTAAAGTCTGTGGGAGAAATGTGGGTGAGGACTGACTGACCTCAGGCTGTTGCTGTCCCATCCCTCCTCCTCAAAACCTTCTGCCAAGAATTACAGTCTAAACTGTGCTTCTCTCTCTCCTAAGGCTGTTTCTTCCGGGTGCAAAGCCTGGGATGGTTTTGTGAAGTGAGGAGTGCCTGACTAGATTTCTGATGCCTGGTGTTCCACCCCCTACGCCCCGGTCCCTAGGCCTGAGGGACTTCCCCCAAATGCATGGCCCTACTCAGCAACCAATAACCCAAGGGGCAAGCACAGTCACTAGCCAAAATCACAAGACAGTTGAGAGGCGCAAGCATTTCAAAAATGGAAACAACTCAATAGATTACAAATACCAAAATCACCCAAAATATTAGAATAAATGCATCAGGAGTTTAAAATGAGCTTAATAAACATATTTAAAGTGATAGGGGAAGAAAATAATGTGAAAAGGACAAGAAGCATTAAAAAACTGGAATATTTTTATTTAAAAATACATGAGTGTTGACATAAAGCATCGGTTCTGAAATGTAAGCATGAGGCTGGTTGCAGTGGCTCACGCCCAAAATCCCAGCACTTTGGGAGGCCTAGGTGAAAGGATTGCCTGAGCCCACAGAGACCAGCCTGGGCAATTTGGCGAGAGGTCATCTTTACAACAAATTAAAAAATTAGCCAGGCATGGTCACGCGTGCCTGTAATTCCAGTCACTTGGAAGGCTGAGGTGGAAAGATCACCTAAGCCCAGCAGATTGAGGTTGCAGTGTCTGAGTGTGCCACTGCACTGCAGCCTGGGCAACAGAGTGAGACTCCAACTCAAAAAAAAATTTAAAAGAAATAAATATAAGCATGAATCAGAATCACTTGAAAAACTGGTTAAAACAAATTGCTGAGCCTCGCCTTTAGGGTTTCTGGTTCAATAAGTCTTAGGTGGGAACCTAGAAATCTGCATTTCTAGCAAGTTCTCAGGTGATATTGAGGCTGCTGGTCTGCTGATTCCACTTTGAGAATCTCTGGATTCTCAAAGAGTAGGATAAATAGTTGAAATCATTGGAAGAATGGGTACAACTGAGGAATAAGTCAGCAAATTAGGTGATTGAGAAATTATCCCATGACAAAGAAAAGAAAAATATATATATTTTTTCTTTTTTAGAGTTAAGGTCTCACTCTATCCCATAGCTCATTTTGTTTTGTTTTACTTGCTTTGAGTTGGGGCTCACTCTGTCACCCAGGTGTTGTCCTTGACCTCCTGGACCCAGGCGATCCTCTTGCCTCAGTCTCCTAAGTACCTGGGTCTATAGGCATGCACCACCATGTCTGACTAATTTTTTTGTATTTTTGGTAGAGAAAAGGTCTCACTAGGGGGATGTTGCCTAGGGGGATCTAAACTCCTGAGTTCAAGGAATCCTCCTGTCTCAGCTTTCCAAAATGCTGGGATTAGTCGTGAGCCATCACTAGTCTGATCATAGTTCATTGTAACCTCAAACTCCTGACTTCAAACGATTCTCCCACCTCATCATCCCAAAGTGCTGGGATTACAGGCATGAACCACCATGCCCAGTCAAAAATAGAAAGATAAAGCAATGGTTCTTCAATTTTAACTTATATAAGAATCACCTGGAGAGTTTGTTAACCAATTTCTTGGTTCTTAACCCCAGAGATTTTGATTCATTAAGTTGTTGGAAGAAACGTAAGTTTAGTTTTCATTTCTAACAAGCTTACAAGTGGTGCCAATGCTACTAGTCTGAAGACAATGCTTTGAGAACCACTAATATATAATCAAGGATAAGTGATAAGGAGGATGGACAAAGATGTATGTCAGATAATAGAAGTTCTAAATAGAAATTAAAATTCTATTTGAAGAAATAAAGGAGGTAAATTTTCAAAAATTAAGTGAATGTGGACAGTAAAAGGCCTCAGAATGAAAGGCTAAGAAAACTAAACATGGGAAATGAGATAAAAATCTACTCTTAGAATAGCAAGAGAAAATTCTAAAACCCTCTGCAGAGAAAAACAGATTATCTACCAAAATTAAACTTAGAGTAACATTAATTTTTCTCAATAGGTGTCTGGACCCGCTACAGAGTGTGTGGGGCCAGTGTAGAAAATAAAAAAGTGGACCCCCTTGTAAAAAAAATTATTAAAAGTTTTAAGACAAGCCAGGTGTGGTGACTCACATCTATAATCCCAGCACTTTGGGAGATGAAGGAGAGAGGATTGCTTGAACCCAGGGGGTCAAGACCAGCCTGAGCAACTTTATGCAACCTTGTCTCTACAATAAATTTAAAAAATTGCTGGACATGATGGCGCCTACCTGTAGTTCAAGCTACTTGGAAGATTGAGGCAGAAGGATCACCTGAGTCCAGCAGATGAAGGCAATAGTGGCTATGAGTGTGCCATTGCACTCAAACCTGGGTGACAGAGTGCGACTCCAACTCAAATAAATAAATAAATGCCAAGCACTGTCTGTAAGCCCAGCATTTGGGAGGCCAAGGTGGAAAGACTGCAGGAGCCCAAGAGTTGTAGACCAGCCTGGGCAACATAATGAGACCTCATCTTTAAAAAAAAAAATTGGTTGAGTGTGGTGATGAATGCCTGTAGTTTCAGCCACTGAAAACGCTGAGACAGAAGGATCACCTGAACCCAAGAGTTCAAGGCTGCAGTGAGCCAAGATCTTGCCACTGCCCTATACCCTGGACAACAGAGTGAGACTCTGACTCTAAATAAACAAATATATAAATAAAACTAAACAGTTGTGTCTCATTTCAGGGATGATTGCAGACAGGCTGTCATATAGAAGAAAAAGATTAATGTATGGGACAGTCTATAAACCAGTTTCCTTGTAGTCTGCAGGGCAGTCAACTGAAGTGTGTAAATGTTAGACTCAAAACATCTTCAGTTAAAATGGAAAGTAGGCAGTGGCAATTTGACAGATTTTTCTGGTCTTAGTTTGCATGTCACAAGATTGTTTGTTCACTCATCATCAGAGAAATACAAATCAAAACCACATTGAGATACCACCTAACCCCAGTAAGAATGGCCATCATTAATAAAACAAACAATAATAGATGCTGGCCAGGATGTGGAGAAAAAGGATTGCTTCTACACTGCTAGTGGGAATGTAAACTAGTGCAACCTCTTTGGAAGACAGTGTGGCAATTTCTGAAGGAACTAGAAATTGACCTTACATATGACCCAGCAATTCCCCTATTGGGAATATACCCGGAGGAACTCAAATCATTCTACAAAAAAGATACCTGCACATGTACGTTTGTTGCAGCTCTATTCACAATAGCAAAAACAGGGAACCAATCATGTTGCCCATCGAAGTTTGATTGGATTAAAAATGTGATACACATACACAATGGAATATTATGCAGTCATAAAGAAGGACAAACATATGGATTTCACAGCAACTTGGATGGATTTAGAGTTCATCATACTCAGCAATCTATCACAGAAACAAAGAACAGAATACCATATGTTCTCACTCATAAGCGGACCTTGAACAATTATTATAATACTATAAGAAAGGGATTGGCAGTAGTGGGAAACTGTCAGGGGATGGGGGGTGGAATTGGCAGTTGAGGGAAACTGCTAGGGGAGGGAGGGGCATACCTCATCAACAAGGGTACCTGCATAATCAACGTTTGTATACCTAATCCTGAATTGTACCCCACATCTTTATAATAAAAAAATAGTAAAAAAAAAAAAAGACTGTTTGCAATTTAGCTTCAGCTTGCAGGGCCTCAGGAAGAGGTAGCTGTAATTTCAGTGTGTTCAAGTGAGAAAAATGGAATAAAAATTTGAAAGCATTACTTTGAAAACTTGTAGCCAGGAAAAAATTCAGGCCAGGCACAGTGGCTCAGGTCTATAAGCCAAGCGCTTTGGGTGGTAGAGCAAGAGGATTGCCTGAGCCCAGGGGTTTGAGACCAGCCTGGGCAACTTGGCAAGACCTTGTCTCTACAATAAATCAAAAAAACTAGCCAGTTATGGTAGTGCGCGCCTGTGGTTCCAGCTACTTGGAAGGTTGAGGCAGAAGGACTGCCTGAGCCAAGCAGGTTGAAGGTGTGATGGATTACAGGTGTGAGCCATTGTGCCCAACTAAAAGTTTCTTGAGGCTAAGAAGCCAAGGTAAGGATTGGCCATCAGACTGTTCTTGTAATGCCTGTACAAATTGGATAAATTCTTCTCTTCTTGAGGTCCCCAAAATATCTTGAGGTTCCTGGACTTGTCTGAAAGTGACATTCTTTTTTTGAGCTGGATTCTCACTCTGTTGCCCAGACTGGAGTGCAGTGGCACCTCATGGCCACCTCAGCCTCTACCTGCTGGGCTCAGGTGATCCTTTCACCTCAGTCTTTCAAGTAGATGGAAGCACAGTTGCATGCCACCACAACCGGCTAATTTTTTTATTTATTATACAGATGAAGTCTTATCAAGTTGTCCAGACTGGTCTCAAATCCCTGGGCTCAGGCAATCCTCTTGTCTCTGGCTCTCAAGGTGCTGGGATTATAGGTGTGAGGCACCACACCTGGCTGGAAAGTGACATTCTTTACTTACCATGAGATCAGAAACCCTATAAGGGACCTAGGTATATAAGGTACCAGGCTAGTCTTTTTTCCAAGTCTATTAGCTTTATAAAGTCAATTTCAATCCCTCAAAGCAGCCTGGTAAGATATGAAACTACTATGACATTCCAGTTAAGGCCTTGGTAAAATAACCAATGTTTCTTATTACAAAATTGTGTCTTGTTACAAAATTAAACTAATTCTTCTTGAACTCATGCAAAGAATTATATTGCCATAAAATAAGAATCCTCACAAATAGTTTTGCATTCTGGAGAAATCAGGTAGAAAGAAAGGTAAGTTGTTTCCATTTTACTCCAAAAGTATACTTTATCTAATTGCCATAAACTATAAATAGCTCAAAAGAAAAAAAGTCTTTTGACACTGGAAAAAAAAACCATTAAAATAATCAACAATGTTTCAAACAAAAAGTCATAAAAATTATTTCAGTCCTCCATTAGTTCAGTCTTATGTAATTAATTCTTATTCTGCTTGATGTTATGCTAGCAGTTTTTAGTCCAGTTTTTCTTTTCCATTGGAGTTTTTGTAATTCTTATCCAGACCAAGCATGGTGGTTCACACCTATAATCCCAGCACTTTGGGGGACTGAGGTGAGAGGATTGCCTAAGCCCACAGATTCAAGACCAGCCTGGGCAACTTGGTGAGACCTTATCTCTACAATAAATCCAAAAAAATAGCCAGATGTGGTGGCCTGTGCCTATAGTTCCAGCTACTTGGAAGGCTGAGATGGAAGGTTCGTCTGAGCCCAACAGGTTGAGGCTGCGGTGGCCAGGAGCGTGCCACTGCACTCCAGTCTGGGTGACAGAGTAAGATTCCTATTAAAAAAAAAAAAATTCTTATCCTGTTCAATTGATAATCGCAAAGTCATAAGCACAGGTCTATATTTAGAGTATCTGTCAGAGTCTTTTCATGCTTTCCAATAGCCTCCCTGAAGACACAGCATTTTTGGATTTGTGAATATCTCTTAGACAAAAAATCAGAATAAAGCAATCTACTGCATATACCAAGACATATCAGATTTTTAGGAATCCCACACAATTTTGGAACACAGATCATTAATATATCCATACAAATGTAATTTAAAGAGAGTTAAATACCATTTCTTTTTTGACAACACTTTCTGTATGTTTTTAACATACCAAATAAACCTAGTATGTCTGTCTTGGGCCCTTTTTGGAATATTCAAAAGCTAATTCAAGGTTTAAAAAAAAAGATTTAATTTAGAATTTGAAGTTTGGTTTGGGGAAGTTTGTCAAATATCAATGGTTTATTTGTTATCAAAAAACCCTTGATCAAAATGAAATAATACTTATTACTAATTTAGCCAAAGCAATTAAATTTAAAGATTTCAAAAAGCAAAAATCTTTACTCTTGGTAGAGAAGAGACTCCATTTTCAAACAATCAAAAGACCTAATAAAGACAGCATGAGACCAACAGAATTTGTCTTTCTCTCTCTCCCTTTTTCTTTTTTTGGAATTTATTCAAAAGTCAAACAAAGATATTTTACACTTTTATTAATGCTATATAAAAATCTTGTTCAAAAGAGAAAACCAAATTCTACCTGTTTATCAGTGTATTAATATTAAAGCTAATTTTAATAAAACCTCATAAACAGATCCATCCAATCTCAATTAACTTTGACCACAAAAGATGTCTGTAAACCTTTTATAACCACTCACAAGTTTTCCCATTCTATTTATTTCCCCAACTTTCTATAGTCATTGTTTTATCATTCTTATTTAAAATCTTTTAAATAATCTCTAGACAAATTGTTTTTTCTTTAACAAATCTACATTTTTATGACTTACAACCTTTCTTACCATGCCTGTAATCCCAGCACTTTGGAGGCAGAGGCAAGAGGATTGCCTAAACCCCGGGCTTCGAGACCAGCCTGGACAATTTGGAGAGGGCATGGTGGCACACACCTGTAGTTCCAGCTACTTGGAAGGCTGAGGAAAGGATCACCTGAGTCCAGCAGGTCAAAGCTATGGTGGCTGTGAGTGTGACACTGCACGCATGCACTCCAGCCTGAGTGACAATGATACTCCAATTCAAAAAAAAAAAAAAATTTATCTTAGCAAAAACTCTAAAGGCATAGTTACCAAAAAGATTTCAGAAACCTTTTTAAGTAAACATATTGTAAAACATAATCATATTTAAAGTGTGGTTATGAATTTTATCTAATTTAATCTATTTAATTTATTCTTCACAATTATGTTTAGAAATTTTTATAAAACATAAGACATAGCTAGTCATCATCTCTAGTTTAATTTTCTGTTACCAGTTTTAAATTACTCTATGTTAGGCAAGTATTATAAAAGCAAAACCTTAAAGTTAAACACAGGCATATTTTACTGGTGACTCAGAACACATCATGGTTTTTATTAAACCAATGCTATTAAGCCAGTCTTACTTACCAAAAGATTTACTCGAGTTATGTAAACTTGAAAAATATTTGACCTTATGTACTTAATTTATGTATTTATAAGTCAGTTTAGTACCATGCAGACAATATACAAGCAGACATGTAAACATGTATATACATAAAAATGCAGACACAAATAAAACTCTTACAGCTTTGATTTTAAAATTTTAGGTAGGAGACAGGGAAAACTCACTGGTTTAAATGACAGTTGGATTAAATTTTGCTTCTGTTAATGAAATAAGTTATGGTCAAAGCCCTTACCAAATTTTAGAGAAACAGAATAGCAAATTTACATTTCAAAGCACAGAGAGAGAATTTAAGCTTTTTTGAAGAAGCAGTTTGGATATGTTAGTTACAGAAAGATTAAAAATGGATGCCAAAGCAAAACAAAATTCTAGGAATTCACCATGGAATTTTATTTTTATTTTATTTTATGTATTTATTTTTTGAGTTGGAATCTCACTCTGTCGCCCAGGCTGAAGTGCAGTGGCACACTCACGGCCACCGCAGCCTTGACCTGCTGGGCTCAGGCAATCCTTCCACCTCAGCCTTTCAAGTATCTGAAACTACAGGCACACCCCACCACATCCAGCTAATTTTTTGATTTATTGTAGAGATGATGTCTCACCAAGTCACCCAGGCTGATCTTGAACCCATGGGCTCAGGCAATCCTCTCACCTCCGCCTTCCAAAGTGCTGGGATTACAGGCATAATCCACTGCACGCCCAGCTCAGAATTTTATAAAAAGACCAATTTTTATTTAGATAGGTAGTTTCTAGTTTAGTCTCCATTTCCTAACTGGACCACTGAGCTCAGGACGGAACCCATTAACAAAAGGGCCCGGGAAGCATTTATAGTTTTCAGGGCCTAATATTTATATCTGTGAAAAGCAGGCACAGGTGGACAATAAAGCATCTATACCTCTAGAAATCAAGCATCATTCTTTTACATTGAATCCTGGGTCACCCAAAAGAGGGAAACATTACAGGACTGCTGACCTCGTTACAAGGAATTCCCCTGGGGCTTGTGGGCAACCCAGAGTCGATCAGCCTGCTCTGTGATTAGGTCACCCCCGTGGGAGTCCTGGGTTGCAAGTGTCAAGTGCTCTCTCACAATACAAGTCATACCTGGTACTCTCAAAAACCAAAGAGATCAGGGAACTCAATGCAAGAGAAAGCAGAGCTTTAGACTTGAGAAAAACCTGCCCATGGCTCTTGGGACCCATTGAGGAAGAAAGATGATCTCAAAAAAGGAGTATGTAGTGCCTTTTTCTATGTTCCTCAAGGGGTCCAGGACTGCTAGAAATTTCCTCTAGACTTCCTCATGTGGTATCAAAGATGGCAAAAAGGAGAAGTAGAAGTGAAAAGAAGTAGAACAAGTCTTAGAGGAGCTAATTTAGGGAGATCTTAAGCTTTCTAAAAAGCCAATGAAGTTTTACTTTTTCTCAGCAAAAAATATGTCAGCAATAAAGGAACCAAACAGAATGACCACACATATTAAAAAAGGGGGTTCAGTCAACTGAAAAAACTTTCCAGAAACAGGATCCAAAAGAAAAAAGACAGGCTTTAAAAAATAAATAAAATATAGCCTGAATATCAGCTTTTAGTTAAGCTGAATTTTGACTACAAAGTTCTTTAAATACATATATATTAAAATATGCATATATTTTTTCAAACCTCTTATTTGATTTCACCCTGGCAAGTAGCCAATATTCCTGGCTTTTGAGTTTTAAAAACAAAAGCCAAAGTACCTTCCCAAGTGGCTCACCAAAACCTATAAGCCTTCACCAAGGATGCTTGAGGCATCTCCAAAGTGGTACAAAGCAGTCCTCCCAAGATCCATAACTTATTTCATTTACAGAGGCAAAAATGTAGAATATAACCTACATTTCTGCCATGATATTCTCTAGGGTTTCAGCTTCTCCCCTGACTATGTATACACAATGATCTGAAAACTTTGTGTGCCCTACAGAGGGAAGAAGAAAGGAAATTAAAAGCTATTCATGGAAGGGGAAAAGATCAATAACAAATGCTGCTTCAAAAAGTCAGAGTCACACAAATACTTCCAATGGTGTAGTTACTCCACTAGTGACTCAGTCCAGGCCTCTTCATGGAAAGTCCAGGAGGTAATTTCCCAGGCTTAGAATAAGTTATTACTGGCTGGACGCAGTGGCTCACGCCTATAATCCCAGCACTTTGGGAGGCAGAGGTGAGAGAATTACCTGAATCCAGGAGTTCAAGACCAGCCTGGGTAACTTGGTGAGACCTCGTCTCTACAATAAATCAAAAAATTAGCCAGTTGTGGTGGCATGCACCTGTGGTTCCAGCTGCTTGGAAGGCTGAGATGAAAGAATTGCCTGAGCCCAGCAGGTCGAGACTTTGGTAACTGTGAGCGTACTACTGCACTCCAGCCTGGGCGACAGAGTGAGACTCTGACTCAAAAAAAAAAAAAAAAAAGAGTAAGTTATTACCATGTAAGCAAGAGGTTTATCCTGGAGATTACATAGAAGAGGCAGTCTCCATAATCCCCCAAAATCCACCCCAGGAATAGGTTAAGATAGCAGAAAGGCTATTATTGTTGCCACAGATGGTTAAGAATGATGTTTGTGCTTACATTGCCTCTGATATCCCATAGATTATGGAAAAGTCACCAGTCACAAGCCCACTAATCTGGGATGCCAACTAGGCCCTCTTGGGATTGGACTTTCCCAATACAACAAAGGAAAAGACTGTTTCTAGGAGTAAAAGGATCAGACAATATGAAAATTCATACCAAAAGAACACCAGGATCACCATATCTAAGACTAGTCACACAAATCCTTTTCTTCCATTAATCAAGATTCCAAAGAGGAAAAAGAATCAAACTGATTTTATCATCTGACTGACCATATTCCACAGTCAGAGAGGCCAGGAGTCTGGTTGGTAGGAATTTCTTATCCTTCTGCCAGCTTGTCAGGTCCTGGGTTCCTTTGACAGCGGGTTCCAGAAGAGCAGAAGGGTTTTGGTGTTCTGCTCAGTTACTGTCATGGCACTAGCTTTTCATTTAGATGTTGCCTGCTCAGGTATTCATTGCATTACTAAAAATATATACATTTGAATAATTAAACAAAAGAAAAGACCGTGCATAAACCAATGATGAGGATATATTATGACCAAGGATGTTGATGAATTCAATTCTGGGCACATATGCAAATATGAGGGGGATCCAAAAGAAATCAGAATTTATTTATAAAAAATTGTGTATTCATTCATTTCCTCTGCTCCAAACAGTTTTTTTGTTTGTTTGTTTTTAGAAAGTAGGATTTATTAAGAAGACAGAAAAACTCCCACAGCAAGAGGGGATCTGAAAGACGTTGCCCTCAAAACAGTTTTTAAGCTCATGAATTTTTTTTCTTTTCTTTCTTTCTTTCTTTCTTTCTTTCTTTCTTTCTTTCTTTCTTTCTTTCTTTCTTTCTTTCTTTCTTTCTTTCGAGTTGGAGTCTCACTTTTTTGCTCAGACTGGAGTACAGTGACATAATCATGGCTACTGCAGCCTCAACCTGCTGGGCTCAACAGATTCTTCTGCCTCAGTCCTCCATGTAGCTGGGACTACATGTGTGCCAACACACTCAGCTGATTTTTGTTTATTTATTGTAGAGACAAGATCTCACCAGTCTGATCTTGAACTTCTGGACTCAGGCAAACCTGTCCCCTCAACCTCCCAAAGTGCCAGAATTATAGGCATGTGTCACCGCAAACAGCTCTGGACTCCTTTTAGTGCTTCTTCCGTTTTTTGTTTCACATCTTCCATGTCAGCAAAATGTTTCCCTTTGAGGACTTTTTTCATCCGGGGAAACAAAAAAAAAGTCACTTGAGGCAAGATTGAGTGAATAGGGAGGGTGGGGCATGAAGGTCATGGCATTTTTGGTCAAAAATTACTGAACACTCCGCGGGGTGTGTGCAGGTGTGCTCCTAAATCACCCACTGTGAAATGGGCAAAGCTGTTGAAAAAGACCTCCAAAAAAAAGAAAAAATTCACTGAAGCCTGAATACCGCCTCTCACAAAACTGCTAGCTGTATACTGATGGCGATGAGTTCCTAGAACACTTACCTAGCAGAAGAACCCTGTACTACAGGGGACCCACCCTCCAAAAGACAATTCTAGGGTTTTGTTTTTTTGTTTGTTTGTTTTTGGTTCCCCATCATAAAACGGAAGGAAGAAGGGGAGGAAGGAAGGACAAATGGAAAGATGGACAAAGAAAAAAACACTAATATAAAGGAACTTGAAACATACATTATTTAATACTTAGACCAGTACCTTAGGCATAATGAGTTGGTTGGATGATTGGGCAATAGCTCTATTTCTTCACCTCTCTTAGTACTTTGCCTTCATGCTATGTAAAAAAGATAAGTATCAACCTTCAAGAAAAATCTATAGAACACACGACCTACCCACTTTTACAACCTGTTTTTAGTGCTATACAACCTCCAAACTAAGAACGTGGCAGAAAGACTTTGCTCTTGTTTTATATTCAGAAGAAAGAGAAAAATAAATAAATATTTTTATAGCAGCAGTTTAAAAGAATAGTCTCAAATTTTGGTGCTATAATATCACCTGGGTACTTTTATGTATGCAGATTTCTGAGGCCCGCCTGTAGAAACTCATTTTCAAATATTTGGATTTTGAACAATTGTTTCAGGTAATTCTGAAAAATTATTTTGGGAAATAGTTAAAGACTTGAAACAAGGTCGAGCATGGGAGGTTCATGCTTGTAATTCCAGCACCTGGGGAGGCAGAAATGAAAGGATTTCTTGAGCCTAGGGCTTCAAGATCAGCCTAAGAAACTTGGCAAGACCTCGTCTCTTCAATAAATAAGAAAATTAGCTGGGATTGGTGGCACATGCCTATAGTTCCAACTACTTGGAAGAATGAGTTGGAAGAATCTTCTGAGCCCAGCATGTCCAGGCTGTGGTGGCCATGAGAATACCACTACACTCTAGCCTGAGCAACAGAGTGAGACTCGGACTGAAAAAAGTAAAAATAAAAATAAAAAATACTTGAAACAAGAGGAAGTATTATGTATAAAAGAAAACTGTCATTAGGGGTGATGACTCAGTAAAGGCACAATTAAGAGCAGGCAATTTTATCACCCAATTTTATGGTAGGTGGAATAAGCCTTTTAAGTTACAAGTCAGTCAGAAAAATGATTCTCAGGCCGGGCGCTGTGGCTCATGTCTGTAATTTCAGCACTTAGGGAGGCAGAAGCAAGAGGACTGCCTGAGCTTAGGGGTTCAAGACCAGCCTGGGCAATTTAGTAAGACCTTGTCTCTACAATAAATCAAAAAACAAGGTAGCACACACCTGTAGTTCCAGCTATTTGGAAGGCTGATGTGGAGGGATCGCTTGATCCCAGCTGGTTGAGGCTGCGGTGGTCATGAGTGTGCCACTGCACTCCCACCTGGATGACAAAGGGTGACTCCGACTCAAAAAGAAACAAAGAAAAATGTTTCATTGGTTCAGTCTGTATTACCTTCCAGATTGTGTATTGGTCCTTGGAAGCCAGTATGAGTGTGCATTTGAGTGTATGTATTTATTTCCCAACACATATTTCCTGGACACTTAAAAAAATTAACAAGTATTTTTGAAAAACTTACTGTGTCAGAGAGTCTTTGAAAAAAATTGAACTTGGGCAGATCAACAACCACCTTACGTGGATCTTCTGGAATGGTATGCCAAAACCCATTGCTCACTATTCTGCAACCAAATAAACTGTGATTGAATCTATTTTTTTTTTTCCTTTCTACCACACATAATGTTGCAAAGTGACCCTCAAGGTAGAGGGGAAAATGGAAATTTGGATTTCAGACCAAAGTTGTTATCTTTTCCAAATTAAAGAAACCCAGTTATTTCTTTCTTTCTTATTTATTTATTTATTTATTTTGAGTTGGAATGTCACTCTGTAGCCCAAGCTGGAGTGCTGTGGCATGCTCACCGCCACTGCAGTCTTGACCTGCTGGGCTCAGGCGATTCTTCCGCCTCAGTCTTCCAAGTAGCTGAACCTACAGACATGTGCAACCATGCCTGGCTAATTTGTTGTTGTTGTTGTTGTTTTGTTTATTGTAGAGATGAGGTCTTGTCAAGTTGCCCAGGTTGATCTAGAACCCGTGGCCTCAGGCAATCCTCTCGCCTCCATCTCCCAAAGTGCTGGGATCACAGGCATGAACCACTGACTGAGCCAGGCAACCCAGTATTTCAGGCTTTCTTCACAGAAATTTGTTTCCCACTTCCCAATTTGTTGGTGGGAGTGTAAACTAGTGCAATCTATGTGGAAAGCAGTATGGCAATTCCTAAAAGCTCTAAATATCAACCTCCCATATAACCCCGCAATCCCCCTACTGGGAATATACCCTGAAGAACTCAAATCACTCTATAAAAAATATACCTGCACACGAACGTTTATTGCAGCATTGTTCACAATAGCAAGAACTTGAAACCAACCATGCTGTCCATCAAAAGAGGACTGGATTAAAAAAATGTGGTACATATACATGATGGAATACTATACAGTCATAAAAAAAGAGCAAAATCATGAATTTCGCAGCAACCTGGATGGAACTAGAGTCTATAATACTGAGTGACCTCTCACAAAAACAAAGATCTGAGTATCACATGTTCTCACTCATATAGTGAACCTTGATCATCCAACGTACTACCATAAGAAAATGACTGACAGTGGTGGGAAACTATGGGGGGGGAGGAGAAGGGAGATGGGACTAATGATAGTAAACATCTGTCTGGGGACAGGGAGACACCTCTTATCAGCAAGGGTGCCTGAACGAAGCATATTTGTATACCTAACCCTTAACTGTACCCCACAATATCATAATAAAAAATATTGCTTTAAAAAAAAAAGAAATTTATTTCCCAAGCATTGGTCTTTCTAATTCAGGTTTACTGAAGTATAAAATTATGCATGGTAAATTCTGCCCTTTTTAGATGTATAGATTGAGAATAATGTATTTCATATTTGAGAAACATATTTGAAAAGTTGGGAAATAACCGAAAGTCCTTCTCTCTGGTCTATAGTCATTATGTGTTTGATTCCAGGAACCATGGTCATCAGAAGAATTATAAGTTAAATTAAAAGGCTCCAAAAGGAAAGACAAGGAGAATATTTGAGTCTTCTACATACTTGAGTGGCACTTGTGGAGTTTATATACTAAATTAATCAGCTCAGGCTGCCATAACAAATTACCACAGGCTGGGAGACTTAACTAGCATAAATTGATTTTCTCATAGTTCTGGAAACTGGAAGTTCAAGGTGCCAACATGGTCGAGTTCTGATGAGGGCTCTCTTCTTGATTTGCAGGTGGCTACCTTCTCCCTCTGTCCTCACCTTTGGGGAGGTGGGGGAGAGAAATAGCAAGCTCTCTGCTGTCTCTTCTTCTAAGAGCACTAATCCCATCATGTTCTACCCTCATGGCTTCATCTCCAAATACCATCATATTAGGAGTTAGGTATAAATTTGGGGGGACACAATTCAGTCCATGGCATACTCATGGAGTATGTACTTCTGGCTCAAATCTTCAGACCTATCAATGGGTTTGGGAGGGTAGGGATAGAGAGTCTCCACTTCTACAGAAGTACTCAGAGAACCTCTTTGCTGTCAAGTCTTTTTGTTGTCGTTTTTGTTGTTAATGAATCTGGGTCTCACTTTGTTGCCTAGGCTGGAGTGCAGTGGCATGATCACAGTAATCATGGTTGATGGCAACCTCAACCGCCTAGTCTTAAGCGAAGCCTAGGCAGTCCTTCCACCAGCATCCTGAGTAACTGAAACTACAGGCACATGCCACCATGCCCAGCTAATTTTTTTTTTTTAGATGAGGTTTCACCATGTTGTCCAGGCTGGTCTCAAACTCCTGGGCTCAAGCAATCCTCCTGCCTCAGCTTCTCAAAGGGCTGGGATTACAGGTATGAGCCAATGTGGCCGGATTGTTGTCAAGTGTTAATAGTGAAATGTGAAAGTTCACTCTTTCCGTGAGCAACACAAGAGCTAGGTGTTTTCTTAAGCCTATTCAGGTCAAAGGATGTCAAGCTGAGACTCTAGTTTACCCCTCTGTGTTGCAATTGTGAGTCAAGAGTTGAACTTTTCTTCAGGGAAATCAGGGTCTTCCCAGTTCTTGAATTCCACAGTCAGCTGCCTAACAACTTGAGGTTAATATAATCCGCTTTATTTTAACCAATGAGGTCCTGATGAGTCTGATTTTTTTTAAAAGGGTCAAGATAATGAATTTTCTCTGATATTTAAAGTTTTAAAAACAAAACTCAGAAAAGTAAAAACGGCTCTACTGGATTAGAATAAAACCTAAAGCTTCTGTATTTGGTTATTTATATAAGGCTTGCCTTTACAGGAAAATGTGAAAAGTTATTACTGTTGCCAAGAACTGCTTTGGAAATCCTTAAACAAAAGAATCAATTTGCGTATTCAATAGGAAAATCTCCTGTGAAGAATACAAAATTCTAACTGAACTCTCAAACTGGGTCACTTTGTCTCTACCAAAAATAATAATTATACAAATAAGACATCTATGGTCTTGAAAATGAAACCTATGAGTTTCTCCAAAATTCTCTAACATGATGGGATCCAACTGTAAAGATAGTTTGAATAAATAAGCTTTGCTCCAAAAATGCATAAAATCCTTTCATTGTGATTGTTTCCATGTGTCTTCTTGAAAGCCTCACAAGTCAAGTCCAAGACTGATATAAAACAGTCTTCTTTTTTTTTTTTATGGCAGGTTTGCCTTATTCTTGCATTAGTGTTGTATCTGATCTGGCTTGCTTCTGGGTGTTATAATTTGGGAGTGCAGACAGACATGGCCTCTGGAGAGGGAGTTGCTGCCAGTTAGGGGAAAGCAAAGCAGAGTATCCTCTAAGTTACCAGATGATTAGGACAGGCAGTGAGACTTCAAAATCAAAGAATAGAAACACGTTCTTATCTCTATCTCCATACTTAAGTCATGAGAGTCTTGATTTTCCCTAATGAGTAGCCATGTGGTTTTCAGCAACACCTTAATTTAGGTTTTTCCTAAAGCAGACCTGAGACAAAGACCTGGAAGCAGATAGTTTACTTTGGAGATAATCCCGGAAAGCGGAAATGAGGAAGCCAGGAACTTGAGACTTGGGATGGAGGGAAGCAGTAATAGGGGGATCACCAGTCTGGGTGACTGGGCCTCTCTAAGCAATTTTGTGGGACACACTTCAGAAGGAGGGGGAAATGGGGCTTTTTCTACTCCCTCCCTCCTCCATTGGTTGAGAGCTGTTGCACCAGGGATGTGAATGCTCCTGCACCTCCCGGTTGCATCTGCTTGCCATTGAAGCAAATTCCCAAAGCCCACAGACACCGTCCCAGTGAACTCAGTAGTCCATGAAGCTGGATAGCAACAGAGTCTGACACAGTGAGGCCCACCAAAACATATACATGTAATCGTGAGCAGGATGAAAGATACATGTTTGAGGAACCTGAGCCCTCATCTGTGAGTGAGACTGATGCTGTTGGCACAGCCACCCTGCATAGTCCTGAGACCCATCCAAATCCCTTCAACTTTTCCAAGACAGGAGCCTTTGCAGAGTCCTCAACAGCTAATTCATAATCCAAGAACATCACTAACACCATTACGAACGGGAGCCATGAGGCTCCTGCCTTGAGACCAGGGCTGGGAGACTCGAGTGTGCCTGGGTAGCACGTGCCACCTGCAGACCGTCCCTGGACCTTGCAAAGGAGAATCCACTATGAAATGAAGCTTAAGCTCCACCCTCTTGCACAGGCCTCTTCCGAGGCCCTAAAAGTGTTTCTACCAATAGATTCACTTGATAATTTGTTTCTGTAAAATTAGCAAATCAGGTTTTTGTATTATTTTTCTTACAGAGGGCTCAAGATGTGTATGTTTTAGGATTCACAAAACTTGGATCTGTACCTAGCTAGGCCTATGGTTGTATAATTTGGGACTACATCATGACAATTTTCAGACTGTTATTTATTTATTTTTAGAGATGAGGTCTCACTA
Source organism: Carlito syrichta (assembly GCF_000164805.1). NCBI lineage: Eukaryota > Metazoa > Chordata > Mammalia > Primates > Tarsiidae > Carlito > Carlito syrichta. Next base: position 181,218 of record NW_007231596.1, on the reverse strand, counting down.
TCATGACAATTTCCAAACTGTTATTTGTTTGTTTGTTTTAGAGACAAGGTCTCGCTGTATTGCCCAGGCTGGTCTGGCACTTCCGGGTTCTAGCAATCCTCTTGCTTCGGTCTCCCAAAGTGTTGGGATTACAGGCATGAGCCACCAAACTGTGATTTAATTTCATATTTTTTTATTACCTAATCTTGATTTGTATTTCTCCTGTGCTTTCCTAATTTTCTTGCTTTCTTGGGCTTTTCTGTTATTTGCTAGAGCTCCATGGAACCTGAGTCAAAAGAACGGTGGTAGCAAGGACCACCTTTAATGCCCCAAACATAAAACAAAAAGGTCAGACTAAATTGACAATAAAGTCTTAGTTCTACCAGGTGACAAGTCAAAGCACCTTATTCTTTCTTTCGTTCGTTCTTTCTTTCTTTCTTTCTTTCTTTCTTTCTTTCTTTCTTTTTTTTTTTTTTATTTGGAGTCTCACTCTTGTTGCCCAGGCTGTAGTGCAGTGCGTGGCAAGCTCACGGCCACCACAGCCTCGACCTGCTAGGCCTTAGGCAATCCTTCCGCCTCAGCCTTCCAAGTAGTTGGAACAGACATACACCACCATGCTTTTTCTTATTTTTATGCTATTTAAAGGTACTTTGAGATCATTAATTAAAGGTTAAATATTCACTTTAACCAATTTCCCACGATTTCATGTATATCTTTCTAAAAATATTCCCAAACTGGACTTGCTCTTACTGTATTTGTGTCCATAAGTACAAGGACCATGCTCAAACTGAGAGCATCTAATACCCCAGCTCTCACATCCCAACCTGTGGCTGCAATGTGGGCCCATTTGATTAATGCCAACCCAGGGGAACAATTTTAAAGCCTGTCTACACTATGCTAGAGGAGGAAAGGAGAGATGGTATGCTTCATTGGAGACCTGAAGACAAGGTGGGGTGACACAGGCATGATCATCCATGCCTTTGGCAAATTCTTAATGAATTCTTCCAGTGTTCCTGCCTAGCAGTGTTGGCTTCCACCAGAAGAGAACAGATATAAACAACATAATGACACCCCTCCCTCTTTTACAAGAATTCTTGGGATTATACCAGACCCAGCTAATTAATCCAGGGAAATCTCCCTATGTCAAGATCCTTAACTTGGTCTCATCTGCAGTCCTTTTCAAATATAAGGCAACAATTCCAGTTCCAGAGATTCCAATAAGAACATCCCTGTGGGGCCATTACTCAGCCACAATAGGGGTAACTTCCAAGGAAGAGACAAGTCAAAGGCACCCCCAAAACGCAAGGGAATCACTTAAAATTAGGTAGCTCTAGGAAGAAAGAATATAATGTTTCATCTTTTCCTCAGTTGCAGAATAAGAAGGTTGTTGCAAACCAACAGACCATCAACACATAGACTCAGGTGAAAGGAATTAGTATTTTTGAATGCTCTAGCTTTTTTCTCTTCTTATTCAATGCTTTCACTAAATTTTTTGTTTGCTTTCATTATGTAAGTGCTGTAATTCCAAGGTTGCAGCAACCACAGAGTTCTGCCCAAAACATAACAACGCTATCTTTCATGAGGCTTTGATTACAACATCAAAGTTAGCTAATACTGCAGTGAAAGAACATTGATGTATAAGTATTTAGAGAATATATCTTATCTCACCTATTTCTCTTTGAGGCCCTTGAGTGTACTAGGTCTTCCAATTCATATTTTTATCTCCCACAGAGTGGACATACATTCTACAGTGGACTTTCTCTCTCTCTCTCTCTCTCTTTCTCTCTCTCTCTCTCTCACACACACACACACACACACACACACACACATATACACACACACACATACACACACACGTTAGTGAAGCAAACTAGCACTTTCAGTTTTGGGGGTCACAGTCTACAGACTGCTGGTCTATGTTGGTCTAAGTCAAGAGAATGATGAGGCAGAAGAGCTCTTGCATTATGAGGATATGAATCCAGTGCTTCAGTGGACACTTAGCATGAGGACGAAAGTGATACCTCTGAGGGGAGAAGCACATTGTTGAATCACTGAGAAAAATCAACCTGAAAGCCTGCCCTTCCTCTGGTCTTTCCAGTTACATGAGCTCATTAATCATTTTATTTATTAAATTAGTTTTAATTGAGCTTTCTAATTGTGCATTTTCTAACAGAGACATATTTATTTCTTGCTGAATGAATGTAAATGAACAAATGAATAGCAAGAAAAACTCTTTTATTATAACATTCTTCATAAAACTACTCAGAACATTCTTTAGACTAACATTTTTAGTATTGATCGCATCAAAATATCTGCTTTTTCTCCCAGGTTTTGTCAGAAATAAGGAAAACATGGTAATGCAATTTTATTCTTATTTTGTGACTTTTATTTATATATTTATTTAGTCACTCACACCAGAGTGCAGTGGCATGATCACAGCTCACTGAAGCCTCGACTTCCTGGGCTCAGGCGATCCTTCTGTCTCAGCCTCCCAAGTAACTGGGACTACAGGCACGTGTCAATATGGCCAGCTAATTTTTGTATTTATTGTATAGACAAGATCTTGCTATATTGTCCAGGCTGGTCTCGAACTCCTGGACTCAAGCAATCCTCCTGTCTCAGTCTCCCAAATTTCTAGAACTACGGGCATGATCCATCGCACCTGGCAGGAAATGCAATTTTAGAATTATATATGTCAAATAGAGATATAATAGAAGTGATTTTCTATATGGAGGTTTTGAGGGGCAGCAATCTCAATCAGATTGCTGAGAATTAAGGCCTCAGTCTTGAAGCAGCTTTTGCAAGGTAAGCACATTGTTTTCCTTAGCTTCTATGAGTTTGGGGGTTGACTTTAAGGCACTGATGGAGACTATGAAACACTGGCACAGAAGGTGTCAAGGCTACTCCTTTACGCCTTTCCTGGGTCAACAACCATTGAATGTGATTAAATATCTATTAAAGAAAATGGCAAAGTCAGCTTCAGAACTGAAAAAGAACCCAGTCCCCAGGTCACTTGATTATTATGTTAGCTGGGCAGCTAAAGGAAAGAGAACATAAAGGGCAGTCTACCCACCCTTTCCCAACTCCAACTCCTACACTAACAATTTTTTCTTTTTTTTTTTTTGAATAGGTGTCTCACTCCGTTGCCCAGGCTGGAGTGCAGTGGCACACACTCACAGCCACCACAGCCTCAACCTGCTGGGCTCAGGCAATCTTTCCACCTCAGCCTTCATAGCAGCTGGAACCACAGGCATGTGCCACCACACCCAGCTAATTTTTTTCTGTTTATTGTAGAGACGAGGTCTCGCCAAGTTGCCAGGCTGGTCTTGAACCCCTGGACTCAGGCAATCCTGTCGCCTCTGCCTTCCGAAGTGCTGCGATTACAGGTGTGAGCCACTGTGTCACTGTGCCTGGCTACCAATTCCATTTAATTGACTGCACTTCCACTAACACCCATTGATACAAAATAATGGAATAGGCCTAAGCCACCTGCGTGGTGACCTAAGCAAGGCCTTGTAAAATTGCCTTCCTCCAGCATTTAAAATTCTTCTCCAGACTCTTATCTGCCCTGCTATTCTGCCTGATTTGTCAATTTGTCTTACTCTACTGACTCTCAGAAGAAAGTGCAAAACACAGCTTTTTAGCGGTTTAAGACTTCTGCTGACTTTTCATATATGCTAAGTACTATTACTGCTATTTTAAATATTTTAATTAAACATGACTGTTTTACTCGGGTCCTCACTGCATTTTTTCATCAAAGGTACCATTTTATAACTGTAAGTATATCTAGACATATTAAACAATTTTTTCCTGGGTAATTTATGTAATATGTATGTATACCAAATTTTTACTCTCCCACAGCAATAATGCAGACTATAACTGTCAAAACACTGTTAAAACCCCACAAACAATAGGCCCCACACATCTGGCTTTTGAACTGTTCATAATTGATTTTTTAATGGTGATGGGGGACTAGGCAGCCACCTGCAGATAAAGGAAAATGGGGTCTGTCGTCCACACTTCACTTAAGTAAAAGACTTAAGTGTTTAAAAAAAAATCTGGGCCCAGTGGCTCATGCCTATAACCCAGCACTTTGGGAGGCTGAAACCAGAGGACTACTTGAGCCCAGGAGTTCGAGACCAACCTAAGCAACATAGCAAGACCTCATCTTTACAAAAAATTTAAGATATTTTGAAAGACAAAGAGAAATAACATTTATATAGTTTTTATTATAGCACATTGTAGTAATTATTCTATTGTAGTAATTATTCTATTTTATAGTTATTATTGTTAATTTCTTATTGTGTTTAATTTATAAATTAAACTGTATTATACATAGAGAGAGAAAAAAACATAATATATTTTGATTTTCACATAGGGCACAGAAAAAACTATCTGCAGTTTCAGGCATCCCTTGGGGTCTTGAAATGTATCCACCAGGCAATGGGGGACTAACCTATTGCAAACAGCACATGGTACAGTACTTAGTACATGATAGATAATCTAAAAATGCTGACTGTCTTTCCCCTCCCCCAAAACCCAAGAACTAGAGCCAGAGATGAGAGGACAATCTCTTGATGTAACAAAGGTTACATATTCAGGTGCATGCAGTCTTGGCCTTACACTCTGCCCTTGCAAAAACAATGTTGACTGGATAGTGACGTCATCTCATGCACTTGCTGGAAGTTATAAGTCCTGCCAGTTTCATCACCTTAGGTGTAGGGCAAAGTGAAGCTTGTTCAATAATGCTTATCTCTAAATAAGCCTACTGCTAGACTCACCAATTGGCAAAGGGCTTTCTCCCCACCCCTTTCACTCTGTCCTTGGGTGTAGAGAAAGTGAACCTGTGGCCTTTGGCCCCAACTGGTAAGCACTGCCAGATTGCAGCAAATGGTGGTAGAATTTTTTTTTTTTTTTTTTGAGTTGGAGTCTCACTCTGCCTTCCAGGCTGGAGTGCATGCAGTGGCACGCTCACAGTCACCACAAACAGTCTCGACCTGCTGGTCTCAAGCGATTCTTCCACCTTAGCCTTCCAAGTAGCTGGAACTACAGGCATGCATCACCATGCCCAGCTAATTTTTCTAGATTAATTGTAAAGATGAGGTCTCGCCAAGTTGCCCAGGCTGGTTTCTAACCTGTAGGCTCAGACAATCCTCTCACCTGGGCCTTCCAAAGTGCTAGGATTATAGGCGTAAGCCTCTGCACCCAGTCTTTTTTTTTTTAAGAGTTCATTCTAGGCTAGGCCCAATGGTTCATACCTGTTATCTCAGCACTATGGGAGGTTGAGGAGGGAGGGTTGCTTGAGGTCCAGGAGTTCAAGGTGAGCCTGGACAGCAAAGCAGGACCATGTATCTACAAAAAACAAAAATTAGCCAGGCATGGTGGTGCATGCCTATAGTTCCAGCTCAGGAAGCTGAGACAGGTGAATTGCTTGAGACCAAGAGGTTGAGGCTGCAGTGAGCCATGATCTTGCCACTGTACTCCAGCCTGGGTGACAGAGTGAAGTCCTGTCCCCCCCCCACCCAAAAGTAATTCATTCTAAATTGAGATCCCTTTAAAATAATGCCATTGAGCACTTGTACTATATATATGTCCTTTTCAGATCTTACAAGTTAGGTACCAAGTCTGGTCCCTTAATAATAAAAACTAAAGCAATAATAGTGAAGATATCTTTAGTGGTTACTAGGCCATTGCTTTGGTAAACTCTGGTGTGGCCTCATGGCTCCTTGAGCTATGGCCACCAGGTTTCCTAGCTTTGGCCCCCTCCCCTACCTTGGGGAAGCGAATCTCCTCTCTAATTTACTTTCTAAATAAACTATCTTTCTCAATCTAAAAAAAAAAAAGATATCTTTAGTGATTACTAAATGTACCAAGAATTTTGCTAAGCATTTCGAGTGTATTATTTTATTTCACCCCATGATAATAAGAATTATCTTTGTCCTCCATTTGACAGATGAGTCAACTGGGCCTTCGAGAAGTTATGACTTGCTTAACATCCAACAACTAATAAAACTGCAGAAACATTTACTCTGTATCTAAATCTATATAATGACAAGCCACGACTGAAATGGTAGATATTCACACACTCGCGCATCCATCCCAGCTCCTATGCCATGTGTTCTACTTCTGCAATGGATGACTGTCGTAATAGTGGTACGTTCTCCAACCTGTGCCATTTATTTACTGCTGATGACCACATTAGAGAATTGACAAATTACCATGACAATTCCCCCTGATTCATTAGTACTAATTTATCATGGTAAAAATGAGATAATGGAGGAGGAAGAAACTCTAGTTACTACAAGTACATTTTATAGTCAAATTGTTTCACTATCTGAAGCAAATAAAATTACCAACAGCCGGCCAGGCACGGTGGCTCAGGCCTGTAAACCCAGGAATTTGGGAGACCAAGGCAAGTGGATTGCCTGAGCCCGTGGGTTCTAGACCAGCCCAGGCAACTTGGTGAGACCTCATCTCTACAATAAATCAAATATTAGCCATGCGTGGTACCACACACCCGTAGTTCTGGCTATTTGGAAGGCTGAGTCGGAAGGATTGCTGGAGCCCAGTAGGCCAACACTGGGGTGACCATGAGAGTGCCACCGTACTCCAGCCTGGGTGATGGAGTGAAACTCCAACTTAAAAAAAAAAAATTACCAACTGCACACAAAATTAGCTGCTGGTTAAGCCTCAGACAAATTGTCCATTTGGTCACAAGAGATACCTGACCCAAAACCATCAAGAGCCTCAGCTGCATGCTTGCTTTAGCAACACATATACTAAAATTGGAATGATACAGAGATTAGCAAGGCACCTGCACAAGGAACACTTCATGAAGCACTGCATACAAGGCCAGGTCAGTGACTAAAGCCTGTAATTCCAGCACTTTGGGAAGCCTAGGCGAGAGGATTACCTAAGCCCAGGGGTTCGAGACCATCCTGGGCAACTTGGTGAGACCTCATCTCTACAATAGATCAAAAAATTAGCCAGACATGGTAGTGCATGCCTGTAGTTCCAACTACTTGGAAAGCTGACGTGGAAGGATCACCTGAACCTAGCAGATCAAGGCTGCGGTGGCCATGAGCGTCCCACTGCATGCCAGCCTGGGCAACAGAGTGAGACTCCAACTTAAAAAAATAAAATAAAAAAGAGGCTGGGTGCGATGGCTCACGCCTATAATCCCTGCACTTTGGGAGGCTGAAGTGAGAGGATTGCCTAAGCCCAGGGGTTCAAGACTAGTCCGGGCAACTTGGTGAGACCTTGTCTCTGCAATAAATCAAAAAAGTAGCCGGGCATGGTGGCACATACCTGTAGTTCCAGCTACTTGAAAGGCTGAAGTAGAAGGATCACCTGAGCCCAGCAGGTCGAGGTTGCAGCGGCCATGAGCATGCCACTGCCCTCCATCCAGCCTGGGTGACAGAGTGAGACTCCAACTCAAGGGAAAAAAAAAAAAAAACCTGGACAACTTGGCAAGACCTCATCTCTTCAATAAATCAAAAAATTAACTACGTGTGGTGGTGCTTGCCTATGGTTCCAGCTACTTGGAAGCTGAGGCAGAAGGATCACCTGAACCCAGCAGGTCGAGGCTGCGGTGGCTGTGAGCATGCCCCTGCACTCCAGCCTGGATGACAGAGTGAGACACAAATTCCTGGGGAAAAAAAAAAAAGGAAAAGAAAAACTTCCCACTTTTCCAATGGTAAAGCTTAAAAAATATGTCTTTGCCAATCTTTCCAGTGGAGCCACCGAGCCTCCCCCAGTGTCTGTCCTGGCTGCGACTCTCCTCACTCTATCCCATGCTTCCCTATCAAGACCCACCTGTGCTCTTTAAAGATGGCTCAATAACACGTTTCACCAGCGGTGTCATGCAACCCTGATCCTAGACTGACATGGTACAATTAAGGATGCACACCAGAACCTGTCCCTTTTAAAAACCAAAAAGAGTACAATTCTCTAAATGGCCACTGGTGGGCTCAACATAACCTCAGGCTATTTTTCAAAACAGAATTAGAGGATCAAGCACTCTACTGAACAGAAAGAAAAGGTAGAAAATGAAGGGAATGTTGATAGATGCACATTGGAATCACTGGGGGAATTAATTTTTTGAGACAGGCTACCCAGGTGTGATCACAGCAGCCTCCAACTCCTGTGCTCAAATGATCTTCTCTCCTCAGTCTCCAAGTAGCTGGATCTCCAGGCTTGCATCTCCATGTACCGTAATGTTGATTTTTTTTTTATTGAGAAGGGGTCTTACTATGTTGTCTAGGCTGGTCTCTAAATTCTAACCTCAAGTGATCCTCCTGCCTCAGTCTCCCAATGTGCTAGGATTTACAGGCATGAGCCAGCACACTTGGTCCCAAATTTTTTAGATGGTACCATGGTTCCATCCCCAGAGATTCTGATGGAGTTAATCGGGGGTCCTATCATCAGAATTTTCTAAATGCCCCAACTTGCCACGTAATTCTGTAATTCTTCTCTCTCTCTCTCTCTCTCTCTCTCTCTCTCTCTCTCTCTCTCTGTCTCTTTTTTTTTTAGTAGGAGTCTCACTCTGTTGCCCAGGCTGAAATGCAGTGGCACACTCACGGTCACCGCAGCCTCGACCTGATGGGCTCAGGCGATCCTTCCACCTCAGCCTTCCAAGTAGCTGGAACCACAGGCGCATGCCACCATGCCCAGCTAGTTTTAAAAATTGACCAAGCTGGTCTCAAACTCCTGGACTCAGGCAATCCTCTCATCTCCACCTCCCAAAGTGCTGGGATTACAGGCATGAGCCACTGTGTCTGGCTGCCAGATAATTCTAATGAGTAGCCAAGGCTGAGAACCACTGATGTAGAAGAAAAACATTGTTGGCAGGAAGTTGGGCAGGTTTTCGGGGAAAAAATAAACATAATGAGAATGATGGTGACTAAACCTTTTGTCCTCTACAGTATCTAGTTTTAAGTAATGACTGTTAAAACCTGCTATGTGACAGAGGTATTACATATGCTATCTTTGTTCCTCATGATAACCCTGAAGGATTTTTAGCTAAGGCAGCAAGAACTTGGGGAGGTGAAGTAACTCTGCTGAGGACAAACAACTTCTAAGCTGCAGCATTTGTGTCTTTCCTGATCCACCAGTCATTCTCAGCCTTCCCTGTGCATCTGAATCACCAGGGGTGGCCAGATGCGCTGGCCCATTCCTATAATCCTAGCACATTGGAATGCTGAGGCAGGAGGATCACTTGAGTCCAAGAGTTTGAGACCAGTCTGGACAAAGCAAAATCTTGTCTCTACAAAAGTTTAAAAATTAAGCCCGGCTCGGTGGCTCATGCCTGCAATCACAGCACTTTGGGAGGTGGAGGCAAGAGGATTACCTGAGCTCAGGGGTTCAAGATTAACCTGAGCAACATGGCAAGATCTTGACTCTACAATGAATAATAATAAAAAAAAAATCAGCCAGGCATGGTGGCACATGCCTATGATTCCTACTACTTGGAAGGCTGAGGTGGAAGGATCACCTGAGCCCAGCAGGTCAAGACAGCAGTGACTGAGCATGCCACTGAACTCCAGCCTGGTTGACAGAGTGAGACTCCAACTCAAAAAAATAAAAAATAAAAATTAGCTGAGCATAGTGGTGCATGCGTGTAGCCCCAGATACCCCAGAAGCTAAGATGGGAGAAGGCTTGAACCCCAGAGGTCAAGGCTGCAGTAAGAGGTGATCATGCCACTGTACTCTATGCTGGGTAAGAGGCAGAGTGAGACTTGTCTCTGAAAAAGAAAGAAAGAAAGAAAGAAAATCACCAGGGGTTGTGTGTACTAACAATGACTTGCTTGGCCCTGTCACCCAAGGAATCTCTTCAGCAGATTTAGACTGGCTCAAGAGTCTTCCTCTCTGGCACCCTAGGTCAGCCTCCTACAGGTGGTTCACAGACAGCTTCTTCTTCTTTTTTTTTTTTGAGTTGAAATCTTACTCTGTCACCCAGGCTAGAGTGCAGTGGCACGCTCACAGCCACTGTAGCCTCGACCTGCTGGGCTCAGGCAATCCTTCCACCTCAGACTTCCAAGTAGCTGGAACCACAGGCATGTGCCACCATACCCAGCTAATGTTTTGATTTATTGTAGAGATGAGGTCTCACCAAGTTGCCCAGGCTGGTCTCGAACCCCTGGACTCAGGCAATCCTCTCACCTCTGCCTCCCAAAGTGCTGGGATTACAGGTGTGAGCTACCACACCTGGCCTCTCTCTCCCTTTTATCTTCCTCTCATCCTTCCCCTCTTCTATCCTATTCTTCCCTCTTCTCCCCTACTTTCTTCTCTCTTTTTTCTTTAAGATCTACTGTTAAGTTTAGTCTAAAGCTTCTCTTTACATATCTTAGAGGTTTCTCCATATATATCCTAGCTGGATATGTAAACAGGCTGTCACCTGCTCTGTGCAAATCACTGAGTTTTGGCCAAAGATGGACAATTGTCCAAACTGGGTTCAAATAGGGCAAATGTGGAGCTATAACCAATGTGGTTTCTTCTGTCTCTCATTTCTTCTGTCTTTGCACTCCAGTCTGGGAACAGAGTGAGATTCTGACTCAAAAAAAAAAAAAAAAGGCGGGGGAGGGGGGATAGACTTGGGACTTGGAAACAATAATAACTGAGACTGACTGGGTACAGTGGTTCATGCCTGTAATCCCAGCACTTTGGGAGGCCAAGGCAGGAGGATTGCTTGAGCCCAGAAGTTCAAGACCAGCCTGGGCAACATAGTGAGACCTCACCTCTACAAAAAGAAAAAAGAAAAAAAATGAGTCAGGTGGAGTGATGTGGTCCTATAGTCCCAGCCACTTGGGAGGCTGAAGCAGAAGGATCACCTGAGCCTGGGAGGTCGAACATGCAGTGAGCTATGATTGTGCCATTTCACTCCAACCTGAGTGACAGAGTGAGACTCCAACTCAAAAAAAAAAATTGCGACAACTGTGACACAATAGATAAAATATTAAAGGATACACTTCACAAATCTGTGGAGCTTGTGAATTGACCTTTCTTCCAATTTGAAATCAAAGAGCTAAAATGGGGAAACTTGAAGTCTTGGGGCTTAGAGGCAAAGAAGGGGCAAAGCCGGCAATTGGAAGCAGACGATGTAGATGTGTGCTTCGGCAGAGCCACCAAGGTGGCATAAATAACAGCAGAGAAGCATCCAGCTCCAAAGACAGCTCTCTAGAGCACAAAGCTGCTTTTTTGTCCACACACCTATTCTATTTAGCTTGGATTTGACACCCATGAATTAAAAAATCCATGAACACACATAAAATTGCATAGTGCGAACTCAGTGACTCAGCCTGTAATCCCGCGCTTTGGGAGGCCAAGGTGAGTGAATTGCCTGAGCCCATAGGTTCGAGACCCACTTGGGCAACTTGGCGAGACCTCATCTCTACAGTAAATCAAAAATTAGCCGGGCGTGGTAGCACATGCCTGTAATTCCAGCTACTCAGAAGGCTGAGGCGGAAGGTTCACTGGAGCCCAGCAGGTCGAGGCTGTGGTGGCCGGGAGCAGCCACTGCACTCCAGTCTGGGTGACAGAGTGAGACTCCAACTCAAAAAAAAAAAAAAAATTGCAAAGAGCAAAGCCTGCCATTTCAGCCGGCCTCTTAGCTCTACTAGGTAAATAACAGCGTCCAGCAACAAGGATCCTGTACTTTAAAAGGTCACAGGCAAAGTAGCCAGAACAGATTAGATGTGGAGATTAAATCAGTCTTCCTGCACAATCAGGAGAGAATCACCCCAAATGAGATAAATTGTCTCCCACATTTCTGTATTGAAAATAATAATTTCCAAGCCCTCGAGGCACACAATATTTTATCCAACCACATTTGTGGCCAATAAAAGAATCTGGAAAGTCCCTCCGAGTCTGTTCTCTGCCAAGGGCAAAATTATATTGTAATATTGACGAAGGGCCAAGCCACATCTCTTCCTGCTTCTCCCCATTCCCCAGCTCTCTACCACTAAAATAAATTGCCTGTCACACAGAGTGAAGGTGACCAAGCAGGGAGCCAGGGCTATGACTTCAGGGAACATTTCCTCTTATAACCAAACATATTTATTTTGTTTCAACTTTTTATTTTATCAGTCAGTTTCACTTTGTCGCCCACACAGAAGGGCAGTGGCACAATTATGGTTCACCGCAGCCTTGACCTTCTGGGCTCAGGCGAGCCTTCTGCCTCAGTCTTCCCAGTAGCTAGGAGTACAGGACCACACCACCACACCTGTCTAATTTTTTTTATTTTTGTAGAGACGAGATCTCACAATGCTGCTTAGGCTATTCTTGAATTCCTGAACTCAAGTAATCCTTCTCGGCCTCCCCAAATGCTAGAATTACAGGCATGAGCCACTGAGTCTGGCCACCAAATGTATATGACCACAGCTGGCCTGTCATGGACTTTCAGTATGTGTTCATTGAGTGAATAAACAAATGAATGAGTGAAAGAATGTATTAACCCAAAGACAGCCTGGGAATTGTTGAAGTTCAGAAACTGATGCCCCAAAATATGATGTGTTGACATGCTGAACTGAAGAAGAAGCTTCAAGGTCTCTCTGACCTCTCTGATCACTTTCGCTCCCAAAGCACAGGACTTTAAAAATCTGCCTAAGATCAGGACCCACCAAAGAGAACAACTGTTTTTTTTTCCTTCCTCTCCTTGTCAGACCAAGAATGTAACCACACCTGAACAGACTTTGTCAAAGGGAAATATTTACAATTTTCTTTTTTTTAAAATTTATTGTAGAGACAAGGTCTTGCCAAATTGCCCCAAAGTGCTAAGATTACAGGCGTGAGCCATACAACCGACTATTTACAAATGAATCTTTGTTTCTGGATCCCTTTGTTCCTCCTAATGATCCACTGTCACACCTCAACAGAATTATTCTTCCTCCTTCCATGAATGAGTGAAGTGGAGAAATAACCTTTTACCAGGATGCTAAAAAGTTTCTGAACCCCATTGGAGGGTGGGTAATCACTCTAGGGTAGGTAATTTACCCGAGTACACATTACATAAATTTGTATGCCTTTTCTCCAATTATTCAGCCTTTTGTGAGTTGGTTTTTCAGCGAAACTTCAGAAGGTGAAGGGGAAAGTTTCCCTCAGATTCTGCAGAATGAATACTATATAGGAGGGGGAAAAAAGACAAATACTTGGTATTGACTAAGAAATACTGTAGTAATTGCTCAATAAATGACTGTTGGCTGGGTGTGGTGGCTCATACCTGTAATCCTGGCACTTTGAGAGTCGGAGGCAAGAGGACTACTTAAGCCAGGAGTTCAAATCAGCCTGGGCAACATAGTGAGAACTTATCTCTATAAAAAATAGAATTTAGGTGGGTCTTGGTAGCTCACCCTATAATCCCAACTTTGGGAGGCCAAGGTAAGTGGATTTCCTGAGCCCATGGGTTCGAGACCAGCCCAGGCAACTTGGTGAGACCTCGTCTCTACAATAAATCAAAAAATTAGCCAGGTGTGGTAGTGCACACCTGTAGTTCCAGCTGCTTGGAAGGCTGAGGTTGAAGGATCGCCGGAGCCCAGCAGGTTGACACTGGGGTGGCCGCGAGTGTGCCACTGCACTCCAGCATGGGTGATAGAATAAGACTCTGACACAAAAAATAAGTAAATAATTAAAAATAAAATTTTAAAAATAATAAATGACAGGGGAAAACTACTGTTGAGGCATTGATACAGATGAAGCATATTTATTCATAACATGAAGGCAATGTTTCCAAAATCTGCATACTACTAAAAAAAAGTCTGATGTTATTAAAAACACAAATTCTGCCAGGTGCAGTCGCTTATACCTGCAATTCCAGTGCTTTGGGAGGTGAAAGAGAGAGGACTGCCTGAGCCCACAGATTAGAGACCAGCATGGGCAACTTGGCAAGACCTCATCTCTACAATAAATGGAAAAAATTAGCCTGGTGTGGTAGCACATACCTGTAGTTCCAGCTACTTGGAAGTCTAAGGTGGAAGAATCAATTGAGCCCAGCAGGTTGATGCTGCCGTGACCATGAACATGCCACTGTACTCCAGCCTGGGTGACAGAGTGAAACTGTGACTCAAAATAAAATAAAAAATACAAATTCCTAGGCAGCCTGGGTGACAGAGTGAGACTCCAACTCAAACAAAACAAAATACAAATTCTGCCAGGCGTGGTGGCTCAAGCCTGTAATCCCAGCACTTTGGGAGGCAGAGGTGAGAGGATTGCCTGCTTCAAGACCAGCCTGGGCAACTTGGCAAAACCTCATCTCTACAATAAATGGAAAAAATTAGCCTGGTGTGGTAGCACATGCCTATAGTTGCAGCTACTTGGAAGGCTAAGGTGGAAAGATCAATTGAGCCCAGCAGGTTGATGCTGCGGTGACCATGAGCATGCCACTGCACTCAGCCTGGGTGACAGAGTGAAACTATGACTCAAAATAAAATTTAAAAAAATACAAATTCCTAGGCACCTGCCATGGAGATTCTATTTCTGCAGATATATGACAAAGTCTAAAAAATTTATATTTTCAAAATTTCTCAGAGCCACATGGTATTAGCATAGTTTACTACTTTTCTACAATATAGTCAAGTTTGCCCAATGCATTCATTCATTCATCATTCAACAAACATTTATTGGATTTCTACTGTATACTAAGCATAGAATTAGGCACTGGGCATACAACATAACCAAGAAAGATAAAGTTGCTATCCTTGTAGGATTGCCCTGGGAAATTCATTTGTTGGCACAAGAAAACAATTCATCAGCATCTAAGACCAACACAAACAAAACCCTCTTTTATCAAGTTCCTGGTCTGGTGGATAAGCGAAGGGAGAGAATACACAGAAAGAAATGTCTCTAAAAAAAGATTCAAACGCAAAATTTAGGAAGGTGCTGGAATGTTTGCCAGTTGCTTATTTTCTTATCATCAGCAACACCCTGGGTGGTGTGGCCTAGGAAGGGAAGCATTCAGGGTCACTGCAGTGACAAGAGGTAACAATGGGGCCAGAGCTAATGCTTCCTCCTGACTTCCAGAACAGGAATGTGTCTCTCCCTGGGACCTATGGGACTTGACTTAGAAGGGTTTCCAGAAAATAAATGCTGTAATTACTGCAACAGATGAGTGAAGCTTTCATTTCATGCTGAAGTGCATTAGCTGTGGACGGCTCCTGAGGGAGGTGGTTGAGAGCCTGGGGCCATGAGTGTTTCCATCTTTATCTCCAGTAGGAAGTAGACAGGCTGAAGTGCAAAAAAGTTCCAGTTTCAGAGTTAGAGAGAAATAATTAGAATCCCAGCTTCTCCATTTATTTATTGGGTTAGTCAAGGTAACCTTGAGCCTAAGTGTTCTTGTTCCTGAGGATCGTTGGGACCATAGTAGACCATCCACAAATCATTTCTATAATTATTTTCATAGATGTGCAAAAGAGGGTAGAAAAGATCTATATATCTACATCTGTGGATATTAGTTTTTGTAGCTTTCATCTTTTTCTTGAGTCAGAGTCTTACTCTGTCACCTAGGCTGGAGTGTAGTGGCAAGCTCACTGCCACCGCAGCCTCAAACTGCTGAGCTCATGCAATTCTTCTTCACCTCAGCCTTCCAAGTAGCTCGAACTACAGGCGTGCACCACCACACCTAGCTAATTTTTTTGATTTATTGTAGAGACGAGGTCTCGCCATGTTGCCCAGACTGATCTCGAACCCATGACTCAGGCAGTCCTCTCAACTCAGTCTTCCAAAGTGCTAGGATTATAGGCATGAGTCACCGCACCCGGCTTGTAGCTGTCATTTTGACAAGTTTCCTCCTTGTGGAAGCTTGGCGTTTTCACACTTACCTTCTAGATTTTCTATATATAAGATATATATTTCCTTATATTGTTGTTTTGAGCTGGAGTCTCACTCTGTCACTCAGGATGGACTGCAGTGGCACGCTCACGGACACTGCAGCCTCAACCTCCTGGGCTCAGGCTATCCTTTTGCCTCAACTTACCAAGTAGCTGGAAGTACAGGCATGTGCCACCACGCCTGGCTAATTTTTTAAAAATTTATTGTAGAAATGAGGTCTTGCCAAGTTGCCCAGGCTGGTCTCGAATCCATGGGCTCAGGAAATCCTCTCACCTCAGCCTCCCAAAGTGCTGGGATTATAGGAGTGAGCCACCTCGCCTAGCCTTATACAATATATTAATTAAAGGCTTGCTTCAAAGGCCAGGTACAGTGGCTCATGTCTGTAATCCCACCACTTTGGGAGGCCAAGGCTGGAGGATTGCTTGAGCCTAGGAGTTTAAGATCAACTCAGTCAACATAGTAAGACCTTGTCTCTACAAAAAAATAAAAAAGAGATTATCGAGGCATGGTGGTAAGTACCTGTAGTCCCTACTACTCAGGAGGCTGAGGTGGAAGTATTGCTGAACCCAGGAGGATGAGACTGTGGTGAGCAGTGAACATCATGAATGTGCCACTGCACTCCAGCCTGAGCAACAGAGTGAGACCCCAACACAAAAAACAAAAAAGCTTTCCTCATTCAAAGGGTGTAAGGATGAGGACCTAATGGGATTAAGTCCCAGGAAAGAAAGACAAGGCTGAGAACAAGTTTCTGGGGACTCCATTAATGCCTCTAATCCCTGCCAATGAGAATTGTTTCTGGTATGCAAATTTTGAATACATGTGTTAAAGATTAAATCATTAACAGTATTGATTCTTTTTTTTTGAGTCAGAGTCGCACTCTGTCATGCAGGCTGGAGTGCAGTGGCACACTCATGTCCACCACAACCTCAATCTGCAGCTGGGACCACAGTCGCACACCACCATGCCTCGCTAGTTTATTTTGATTTATTGTAGAGATGAGATCTCATCAAGGTACCCAAGCTGGTCTTGAACCCCACTCCTCTTGCCTCAACCTCCCAAAATGCTGGGATTACAGGCATAAGGCACTGTGCCTGGCCGAGTATTGATTATTTAGTTCAAGAGATAATAGAAAGGGTGTTGAGGTATGAGGGCGGATCACAGAACTTAAATTTTGAGGAAAAAAAGATGGTTTCAGTGGGTGAAGATTTGGGAACAGGACAAAAGAGATACAGATGTGGGTAAGAGGATGCCCCCAAAAGAAACAATGAAGAAAGAGAGAACAGAGGTTGGGTGGGGTTGCTCACATCTATAATCCCAGCACTTAGGGAGGCCGAGGTGAGAAGATTGTCTGAGCCCATGGGTTCGAGACCAGCCTGGGCAATTTGGTGAGACCACATCTCTACAATAAATTTTTAAAAATTAGTGGGGTGTGGTAGTGCGTGCCTGTAGTTCCAGCTACTGAAAAGGCTGAGGCGGAAGGATCACCTGAGACCAGCAGGTGGAGGCTGCAGTGGCCGTGAGCGTGCTACTTCTTCACTCCAGCCTGGGTGACAGAGTGAGGCTCCAGCTCAAAAAAAAAAAAAAAAAAGAGAGAGAGAGAGAAAGAGAGAACAGAACATCTCTCTGAGGTTCCCAGATATTTGAGCATTGCCTGGGCCTTGCACTGGCATTGAACCATGCTAGACCATTTATTCCTGAGTTCATTCATTCATTGTTCAATAGATATTGATTATGCCCCTCTGATGTAGCTGTCTCTTACAGTAGGAATATAAGAAACTACTGAACTGGAGTATCAGGCTGTTCCAGGTAATGACTGACTTTGAGCAGGTTACTTTACCTCCTGGCCTTCATTTACTAATCAGTAAAATGAGTATAATAGCAGGACTTACTTCACAGATGTGCAGTGAGGATTTATTAACACCAAGTATGTACCATGTATGCTAAGAGCGTCTGGTCAATTCTCAGCTGACGTTAGCTGCTTCTGTTTATTAACACAATTACTCAAGGCCATTTGGGTGTCAAGCTAGAAATGCTATTTTTAGTAGATGATCCCTCCTTTCCATCACCTCTCCCCTCACACAAGCACACTCCAGGCCAAGATCACATGACTATAGTCAACTGAGTTTTTCCAGACTTCAAATTTTCAGTGCTTTTAGGTTAGGCGCAGTAGCTCATACCTATAATCCTAGCACATTGGGAGATCAAAAAAGGAGGTTCGCTTGAGCCCAGGAGTTCAAGACCAGTCTGGGCAGCATAGTAAGACCTCTTTTCTACACAAATAAATCAAAACATTAGGCAGCCATGATGGCGTGCACCTGTCGTCCCAGCTACTTGGGAAGTTGAGGTGGAAAGATGCCCTGAAGGTCAAGGCTACGGTGAGCCATGATCACTGTACTCCAGCCTGGGTAACAGAGTGAGACCCTGATTCAAAATAAAAAGTTCAGACCTTCATTCTATATATTCCCCTGTATACCTCACATAGGATTCTCCTCTCTTGCCTCATTCTCATTCCTGTCTTTCATTTTAGCATCTTTAGAATTATCATTTTTGTTCACAGTATTCATTTTATTATTATACTTCTTGCCCTCTGTACAGTAATGAGTCCTTGCTTCTCTAACACCTATGATTTGAAAAGTTTAAAAAGTCCAAATACACCAGGCATGGTGGCTCACGCCTGTCATCCCAGCACTTTGAAAGGTGGAGGTAAGAAGATTTCCTGAGTCCACAGGTTCAAGACTGAGGCTGGGCAACATGGCAAGACTTTGTCTCCACAAAAAATCAAGAAATTAGTTGGGCGTGGTGGCGTGCACCTGTAGTTCCAGCCACTTGGAAGGCAAAAGCAGAAGGATCACCTGAGCCCAGCAGGTCAAGGCTGTGGTGGCTGCGAGTGTGCCGCTGCACTCCAGAGTAAGCAACAGAATAAGACTCCTACTCAAGAAACAAAGAAAAAATAAAAATAAAAAGTCCAAAGACAAAGTGCTTCCTAGATTTTTCTTTCTTTTTTCTTCATTCTCATCATTTCTTCTGACATGACTTTTTGTTCTTAAAGTCTATGATATGGGTTTTAAATGACTGGTTCATTGTAGATGATTAATAGACTTTAATTTGTTTTTGTGCCCCAAACTGATGATTCTCACAGGACTCAACACAAGATTTACTTCTATTTGAGCTGTGTCTACAATTTTCTTCAAATCTCCCTGTCTCCGTTTGCCTACCATTGAGAATGGAAATCTCATTAAATTCCTCTAACCTCACAAGGGTATTATAAAGGTTAATGAGGCAATTTCCCAGCAATTTTTTGAGTACAGAGAGTGTAGGAATATTATTATTTCAAGATTATTGAGAACCCTCAGTGCAGACCTTCCCTCAGACTGTTAGATAAGATTTCTCAATTTTGATTTTTCAGATTTTGGTGAATGCAGTTTCTTTCATCTTTAGAGTTTTGTTAAACATTTTGTTAATATTTTGAGGAGATGGAATTCTGAAAATCCTTTGTAGATTAGAAAACATAAATATAAATATGCAAACATATTATATGTATTTATAAATATTTATATTTAGGTACCTCGTCAGTGATTTTACATAAAATACTAAATACTTCTTCCAGACAAAAGTTTCTGAAAGAATAAATTTTTTTTTTTTTTTCAGTTGGAGTCTTACTCTGTTGCCCAGGCTGAAGTGCAGTGGTACGCTCACAGCCTCCACAGCCTTGACTCCCCAGGCTCAGGCAATCCACTTCAGCTTTCCAAGTAACTAGAACTATAGGCATGCTCCACCATGCCTGGCTAATTTTTTTATTTATTGTAGAAACGAGGTCTTGCCAAGTTGCCCAGGCTGGTCTCAAACCCCTGACTCAGGCATTTCTCTGGCCTCCGCCTCCCAAAGTGCTGGGATTACAGGAGTGAGGCACCGCGCCCGACTGAAAGAATAATTTTAAAGATTTGAGAAGGGAGCACTTAACTCTCACTACACCCTTACTCCAATACTTGGATTCCCTCTAGGACATCCTGACAATTGTTATCCTACCTATGCTTCTGTCTCTCCATTGATAATCTGTTTCATTTTGTAAACTTCTCATGACGCAGAGATTTCCTCCTTTTGCCAGAAAAGGGCTGTCATGTTGTTTTCCTCTCTCCCCAAATGTCTTACTCTCTTTCCATCCTCACAAAGTGAACAACCAATTTCCTGATTTGCTGAGGAAATGAAAGTAATAAGAAGACAGCTTCCACAAACTCCACCACATATTCTACTTTCTCTCTTCTTTCTTTCCTTTTTTTTTAAAAGCAGGATTTATTGAGAGGACAGAAGGCTCCCACACCCGAAGGGGTTGCCCTCTCCTCTGTCTTTGGATGGATAAACTGTGCTGTGTCTCTCACCTGCTTTAGGACATTGCGCAGCATTCTTCTCTCAGCCACTTCTATCATACATTTTTCTTTCTCTATGAATCACTGCCATCAGCATACAAAAGTTTTGCTAATTTGCCCATCCAAAAATAATTTTCTAGCTGGGCATGGTAGCTCATGCCTATAATCCCAGCACTTTGGAAGGCTGAAGTGGAAGAATTGGTTGAGCCCAGGAATTCGAGACTAGCCAGGGCAACATAGCGAGATTTTTTTTAATTAGCCAGATGCGGTGATGCACACTTGTGTCCCAGCTACCCAGGGAGTCTGAGACTGGAGGATTGCTTGAGCGTAGGAGTCTGAGGCTGTGGTGAGCTGTGATCATGCCACTGCACTCCAGCGTGGGTGACAGAGTGAGACCTTCACTCAAAAATATAAAATAAATTAAAATAAAATAAAAAATAACTTTTTAAAATCCCACTTATCCCACCAGCTAATATTCACTTCTCTCCATCCCGTTTCAGTAAAAGTCCTTAAAGTCTTGCCTATCCCCACTGGTCTCTCTCCTTCCATTCCATCACAAAAGCATCACATTCGAGTTTCCTCCACTACCACCTCTCAGAAACTGCTCTCCTCAAGGTCACCAGGGAACATTGCATTGCTCAACCTGAGGCTCATTTATCAGTCCTTACCTAGCTTGACATAGCAGAGGTATTTGACATAGTGGGTCACTGTCTCTTTTTTAAATGCTTCCTTCACCAGGAAGCATTTGCCTGATTTGCCTGATTTTCTTCTGATTTTTCTAGCTATTCATTCTTAGTCTTCCTTGATTTTTCTAGCTTTAAAATGTATGACCTTAACCAGGCACAGTGACTCACACCTATAATCCCAGCACTTTGGGAGGTGGAAGCAAGAGGATTGCCTGAGTTCAGGGGTTCAAGACCAGCCTGGGCAACTTGGAGAGACCTTGTCTATTAAAAAATATATAATATATGACCTCTAGCCCCATCCTCAATGCCCTTAGCCTTATCTAGTCTCCTATCATCTCTCACCTATATTTTTGTCATTGGTCTCAAAACTGACCTCTCTGCTTCTGTTCCTGCAGGGCATTCTTCACATAGCAGCCAAATGGAGACTGTTTTTGTTTGATGGGTTGGTTGGTTGGTTGTTTTTTGAGTTGGAGTCACTGGAGTGTTGAGCAGAAAAGTAACCCAACTTAACAGCCTCTGTTTGTGCCGGGCAAAGTGACTTACACCTGTAATCCCAGAATTTTAGGAGGCATAGGCGAGAAGATTGCCTGAGCCTTACAGGTTCGACACCAGTCTGGGCAACTTGGCGAGACTTCGTCTCTACAATAAACCAAAAAATTATCCGGGCATGGTGGCACACACCTGTATTTCCAACTACTTGGATGGCTGAGGGAGAAGGATTCCCTGAGCCCAGCAGGTCAATGCTGGGGTGACCATGAGCGTGCCACTGCACTCAAATTTCTGGACTCAAGTAATCCTCTTGCCTCAGCCTTCCAGGTAGCTGAGACTATAGGTGCCACCACACCTTGCCAGCATTTCTCATGTTTATCCATAGTTCACTCATTTGTTTATTTTCTGTCTTCCACACTAGAACCCAAGGTCCATAAAGATAGGAAGTTTTTGTCAGTTTTGTTTATTGTTTTATCCAGTGTCTAGAACTATGTCTGCAAAAGAGTAAGTACTCAGTACAAATCTTTGCTATATACATGAAACAAATAAATAGATCAGTTTGTTGTAATTGGTGTATTGTTAAGAAAGTAAATCCAAATATTTATTAGGATGGCATCATTCTGGGCTTGGTGACTCACACCTGTAATTCCAGTATGTTAGGAGACCAAAGCAGGGGGATCGCTTAAGGCCAGGAGTTTGAGAACTGCCTGGGCAACATAGTAAGACCCTATCTCTACATTAAAAAAAAAAAAGCCAAATGCGATGACTCACACCTGTAATCCCAGTACTTTGGGAGGCAGAGACAAGAGGATTGCCTGAACCTAGGGGTTTAAGACCAGCTTGGGCAATTTGGCGAGACCTCGTCTCTACAATAAATCAAAAAATCAGCCAGGTGTGGTGGCACGTGCCTGTGGTTCCAGCTACTTGGAAGGCTGAGGTGTAAGGATCACCTGAGCCCAGCAGGTCGAGGCTGCGGTGGCCGTGAGTATGCCACTGCACTCGAGCCTGGGCAACAGAGTGAGATTCTGACTCAAAATAAATAGCCAAATTAAAAAATATATATATTGACATCAAAGCATTTCTTTGTATGAATTAGGTCTTCTGTGTGCCCTGTAGGTTTCTGGTGTTACTGAAGCATCTGGTTGGGTGATCCTCATCCCAACTCCACAGAACCATGTGCTGACCACAATCCTTCCCTGCAGTAGCTTAGTACATGCTCAGAGAAAACTGGCTCTACCAGGAGTTTGCTAATCTCATCGCTGTTAACTAATCAACAGAGGCAAATAGGATTTTGTCCTTTTTCAATATTCATCTAGGTTATCAGATCTTAATCGTATTGACTTTTGCCTTAGTCTTGTTCCCAAATCTGTCTGGTGATGATTTCTGTTCAGACTTAATTAAGCTCTTAAGGAACTGGTTGTATTATAATTTTCTGCTTCTATAGTTTGGTTCTCAGTGTCAGCCTGGGCATAAATATTTAAGTAAGATATCTTTCTTCATTGAACAAACATTTATAGAGCTAAAAGGATACAGGTACAGTATAATGCAGCAGTCCCCAATGTTTTTGGCATCAGAGACCAGTTTCATGGAAGACAATTTTTCCATGGACTGGAGTGGGGGAGGGGACGGGAATCATCAGGCATTAGATTCTCATAAGGATCTGCAACCTAGATCCCTCACATGCACGGTTCACAATAGGGTTCGTGCTCCTATGAGAATCTAATGCCGCTGCTGATCTGACAGGCGGCAGAGCAGCCCCCATCATCTCCTGCTGTGTGGCTGGTTCCTAACAGGCTACATAAGGTATTGATCCATGGCCGGGGGATTGGGGACCCCTAATATAATGAATGCAAAAAAAAAAAAAAAAAATAAGGCCTGGGGAGATCATAGTCTAGAGAGGGAAAGAGAGTTATAGACTGATTCAACACAACATTATAAACCCAGTGATGGGAAAGGTATGTGGGAACACTGAGCAGAGAGCAATGAAGTCTACAGGGAGAAATGAGTTTTACTTTGTTTGTTTGTTTGTTTTTGAGTTGGAGTCTCACTCTGCCACCCAGGGTGGAGTGCAGTGGCACAGCTCATGGCTATCACAGCCTTGACCTGCTGGGCTCAGGTGATCCCTCCACTTTCGTCTCTCAAGTAGCTGGAACTACTGGTGTGCCCCATATTACCCGGCTAATTTTTTTTTTTCTTTTTGAGTCGGAATCTCACTCTGTCACCCAGACTGGAGTGCAGTGCCATGCTCACCACCACCGTAGCCTCGACCTGCTGGGCTCAGACGATTCTTCCAAGTAACTGGAATCACAGGCATCCACCACAATGCCTGGCTAATTTTTTTTTAATTGTAGAGACAAGGTCTCGCCAAGTTGCCCAGGTTGGTATCGAATCCCTGAGTGCTTGTCTCTGCCTCCCAAAGTGTGGAGATTACAGACATGAGTCACCTTGCCCAGTCAGAAATGAGTTTTGAAGGATGACAAGGTGCTTTCTGAAAGAGGAAATTATGCTGTAGTCAAAATAACTGCACACATTTCTCCCTACCCTCAATATCCCTACTTTACCCAACATAACACAAGAGTTGCTTTCTGTTTGTTTTGAGGTTGAACAGTGTTTCAGAACCTCTGTTAAAAATAATGTGATTGTTTACATATTTTATATGTTTCATATTCATAGCACTTGATCAATTCCCATAGTCACAATGTGATATGAATATCTGTGGTGACTATCAGCCTGGATAAAGTAATACAAGGTGCCCACGTGGTAGGTTATTCACCTTGACTTCACTGGCAGTTATAAATGTGACTTTGGAGAACAGCTTCACTCAAACTTGACCTTGTCCACTGCTGAGAAAGCCAAGGCCCTGAGAAGGTGGCTGCCCTCTATGAGTGTGCATGGTGATTTAGGTCACCCCATCTCTCGACATGGCCTACCTAATCTGAAAATTTATCAAGTGAATCTAACAACTCATGAAACTTATTTTGAGCAAAATCCAAGCTAGTCTTACTTGAAACAGGCAACATTGCTCTACCCTCTACTCCCCCCTCCCCACTTGTTTTGGTGGCAAACAGTCTGTGTAGCCAGAAGTCAGTGCTGGGAGTCTAAGCTAAACACTTTCCCACATCTCTTTTCTTTTTAATTTCAATAACTTTAGGGGAAGCAAATAGTCTTTGGTTACATGGTCACATTGTATAGCAGCAAAGTCTGGGCTTTAAATGTACCCACCACCCTCACCTGTGTGCATTGTACTCAATAGGTAATTATTTTTTTCCCTCTATCTCTTCTCCCCTCCTCCCTCTGAGTCTCCAGTGGCCATTCCCTATGTCTTTGCGGATTCTTAGTTTAACTCCCACTTATAAGTGAGAACATACGGTGTTGGTTTTATGTTCCTGAGTTAGTTCACTTAGAATCATGTGATCCAATTCCATTCAAGTTGATGCAAAATATTTTATTTCATTTTTTTTGGTAGTTGAATAGTATTCCATAGGGTATATAGACCACAGTTTCATTATCTACTGATAGGGTGATGTGCATTTATGTTGATTCCACATCTTTGCAATTATGAATTGTGCTGTGATGAACATGCGAGTAGGTGCCTTTCTTTTTTTTTTGAGTTGGAGTCTCACTCTGTCGTCCAGGCTGGAGTACAGTGGCACGCTCACAGTCACCACAACCTCAATCTGCTGGACTCAGGTGATCCTTCTATCTCAGCCTTTCAAGTAGCTAGAACCACAGGCACACACCACCATACCCGACTAATTTTTTTTTTTTTTTTTTTTTTTGTAGAGGTGAAGTCTCGCCAAGTTGCACAGGTTGGTCTGAACTCTTGGACTCAGGCAATCCTCTTGCTTCAGCCTCCCAAACTGCTGGGATTACAGGAGTGAGTCACCGCACCTGGCCCACAATCATGTTTAGTCATTTATTTTTATGATGTTGAACACGTTTTATTTTTATTGTAAAGATGTGGGGTACAATTCAGGATTAGGCATACAAGTGGTCATCATACAGGTAAAGTTTGGGCCTCTCTTTGGTCCCCACTTTCACAATCAAGTTTAAATGAGGCCAGTTTCTCCCTAGCTCTTTCAGGACCTGACCACACCTCTGGATCTAGGTTAGGGAATGCAACAGGAACACCTAACATTTGTTGAAAACTTTACCTATATTAACACCATAATCTTACCCTGATTCATTTTACTTCATAACACTTGTCTCCCTGACATTATGTATCTATTTTTTCAGACATATTATCCCCTTGGAATATAATCTCCAAGAGGACTATGTTGTTCATTGTTATATTGCCAGTATCTGCAAGAATACTTGATGATTGGTAATGATTCCAGGTGGGGTACGGAGCACAACTTGTGAATTCTTTGACTCAACCCAAAAATGAATTTTAGAGTGACCAGCAAAGTTTTTTGTTTTTGGGATTTTTTATTTTTTTATTTTTTGAATTGGAGTCTCACTCTGTCACCCAGGCTGGAGTACAGTGGCATGCTCACAGCCACCGCAGCCTCGACCTGACAGGCTCAAGTGATCCTTCCGCCTCAGCCTTCCAAGTAGCTGGAACTACAGGCATGCACCACCACATTCAGTTAATTTTTTTATTTATTGTAGAGATGAGGTCTTGCCAAGTTGCCCAGGCTGGTCTCGAGCCCATGGGCTCAGGCAGTCCTCTCACCTTGACCTCCCAAAGAGCTGGGATTATAGGCATGAGACACTGTGCCTGACCAAGCTCATTTTTATTTTTTTATTTTTTTGTAGAGATGAGGTCTCACTATGTTGTTCAGTCTGGTCTCTGAACTCCTGGGCTCGAGCAACCCACCAACCGGCCTCACAAAGTGCTGGGATTTCAGGTGTGAGCCACCATGCCCAGCTAAGGATTGTCATTTTTTAAACTGACACTACCTATAATCTCCAGTAGCATGGCTTTTACCCCCCCTCCACTAGAAGGGGACATGGCAATCAATACATCCAAAAACATACGTGATCAGGGGCCATCATTGTCAGTTCCAAAGAACTGAATCACCTTTGCAACCCCAGAACCTCAGCCAAATATCAGCATCTCAGAAAGTTAAGGTAAATGAGCCTTCACAGGGTTGCCCATTGGTGCCATAATCTGAACTATTGAACAAAAAGGGCCGTTGGGCAGCTAATTTGTGTTTATCCAAAAGATGAACCCTCAGCCCTTCAGAAACAATAAGGGAAAACGTGCTCTATGTTGATGTGTCCTGAGTGACGAGTGTCAGGGTCACTTCACTTGCAGCATGTTGGAACTGTCATGCCAAAACTGTCACAGAGGAAAAACCTTCAGCTACGTCGAATACAACGTGAGAACTTCAAAGAACAGAAGTGGCTGGAGGCAAGGGGAGTGTTAAGGTTGCAAGATAATACTTCTTTGTCACAAGTAAACATGTCAGGAGAACAATTATATAATTTAAATAGGATAGGGCTGGGTGCAGTGGCTCAAGTCTATAATCCCAGCACTTTGAGAGGCTAAGGTGGGAGGATTGCTTGAGCCCAGGAGTTCAAGATCACCCTAATCAAGACGAAATGAGCAAGACCTCATCTCTCAAAAAAAAAAAGAAAGAAAGAAAGAAAGAAATTTAGAAAATTAGCCCGGTAGGATGGCACACGCCTGTAGTCCCAGCTACTCAGGAAGCTGATACAGAAGTATATCCTGTGCCCGGGAGGTAGAGGCTACGGTGAGCCATGATCATGCCACTGTTCTTCAGCATGAGCAACAAAGTAAGACCCTGACTCAAAATATAAATAAATAAATGTGTAAATAGAATCAGAATGAAAGTATTTGAGCTAGACTTACATAATACGACGACCTTTTATAACAATTTATGAAATGTGACTGATATTCATGGAATATCAAATTAATATTGTAGTTTTGGCCTAATTGCTATATTCTAATAAGCTTATTTCATCAAAAAAGATGTATTTGGGGAAAAAAGGGGCGGGGGAGCCAGGCACAGTGGATCCTACCTGTAATCTCAGCACTTTGGGGGGTGGAGGC
Source organism: Carlito syrichta (assembly GCF_000164805.1). Classification (NCBI taxonomy): domain Eukaryota; kingdom Metazoa; phylum Chordata; class Mammalia; order Primates; family Tarsiidae; genus Carlito; species Carlito syrichta. Next base: position 153,862 of record NW_007231596.1, on the reverse strand, counting down.
AGGAGAACTGCTTGAGCCTAGGGGTTTGACACCAGCCTGGGCAACTTGGTGAGATCTTATCTATACATTTTTAAAATTAGCTGAACATGGTGGCACACACCTGTAGTTCCAGATACTTAGAAGGTTGAGGCTGAAGAGTCGCCTGCACTTAGCAGGTCAAAGCTGTGGTAGCTGTGATTGTGCAACTGCACTCCAGCCTGGGTGACAAAGTGAGACTCCGACTCAAAAAAAAAAAAAAGATGAATTTGTTAACAGATAAATATATATCTCATTATGTGAGATGTACTTCAAGTTAATCTGGAGAGTGGGGAAATGAGGGTGGGCATAGATTAAACAAGACTGGTATAGCCAGGCATAAATGGCTCACACTTGTAGTCCAAGCTAGTACTTGGGAGACTGAAGAGTGAACTGGTTTAGCCCAGTAGCTGAGCTTGAGGCTGCAGTGAGCAGTGATCACACCAATGCACTCCAGCCTGGGAGACAGAGAAAGACTCTGAAAAAGAAAATTGGCTATAAATAGATAACAGGTGAAGTTAAGCAATGGGTGAGGGGAGGTTTATTATACTACGCACTCTGCTTTTGCTTGTGTTTAACATTTTCACAATAAAAGGGAAAGATAATTAAAAAATTCTTTAAACAAGATTTATTTAACCTCTACAATGTGCACAGCACTCTGCTCTGTACAATGAGTTGTGAAAAGCCTCATAGAGCTTAAAGTCCTAGTAAGGGAAATACGGCAAGCATGAACACACTCAATGAACTGAAGTCCAAAATACACCTTAAGAGAGGAACAGGACCCAGGGGCACTGGTTTACGCCTGTAATCCCAGCACTTTGGGAGGCTGCCAAGGCAGGAGGATTACTTGAACCCAGGAGTTTGGGATCAACCTGGGCAACATAGTGAGACTTCTTCCCCACAAAAAATAAAAAAATTAGCGGGCCATGGTTGCACACACCTGACATCCCAGCTACTCGGGAGGCTGAAGTGGAAGGATGACTTGAGCCCAGAAGTTTGAGGCAGCAGTGAGCTGTGAGGGTGCCACTGCACTCCAGCCTGAGTAACAGTGAGACTCAGACTAAAAAAAAAAAGAGAAAGAGTGAGAAAGAGAGAGAGAAGATCCAAGCAGTTCCAATAGCCTGGTTAGCCTTAACTTTCAGTGCCCATGACACTAGTTATATAGAACAAACATCTGTCACCTTATGCATTGTGGGATATGATGAGGGAAAAGTAGAGAAATTGATTTTCTTTTTGAACAGGACATAGCTGTCCTCAAGTATACTTTTTTTTTTTTTTATCAGAGTCTCACTCTGTCTTCCAGACTGGAGTGCAGTGGCACACTGCTCATGGCCACCGCAGCCTCAACTCAGTCAATCCTTCCACCTCAGCCTTCTAAATAGCTGGAGCTACAGGTGTGCACCACCATGCCCAGTTAATATTTTGATTTATTGTAGAGATGAGGTCTCACCAAATTGCCCAGGCTGGTCTTGAACCCCTGGGCTCAGGCAATCCTCTCACCTCCGCCTCCCAAAGGGCTGGGATTACAGGCATGAGTCACAGCTCCCGGTAAGTATACTATTTTAAATAAAATGCAAATATTTGGCTGGGAAAGGAGCTGAGGGCTATAATGACAGACGTAGATCAACATTTTATAAGAATTATATAAACTGTGTGAGATTGGAAAAGGAGATTGAAAAGTTGGAACAAAGCTGGGTCATTTGCAGAAATTACCAAATGTTATAAGACTTTAAAACAGACGTATTATGCTGCCCTATCAATTTGGACATATTCCTGAAACTGTGCAAATCAAAGTTTACACAGAATTGCACTTCTGATCTTGTAAAGCTGAGAACCATGGAGGTAATTTTATCAGTTGAAATTCTTTTTTTTTTTTTTGAGTTGGAGTCTCACTCTGTCGCCCAGACTGGAGTGCAGTGGCCGCTTTCGGCCACCGCAACTCGCCTGCTGGGCTCCGGCGATCCTTCCGCCTCAGCCTTCCCAGTAGCCGGAATTACAGGCATGCGCTACCACGCCCGGCTGATTTTTTGATTTATTGTAGAGATGAGGTCTCGCTGCCCAGGCGGGTCTCGAACCCGCGGGCTCAGGCAATCCACTCACTTCTGCCTCCCAAAGGCGCGGGATTACAGGCTGACCCACTGAGCCCGGCCAGTTGAAATTCTTGAGGTCTGCCAGGTGATCTTCTGGGAAAATTCCCCAATACTTCTCTTTACTCTTTCTGTTTAACCATCTTCGGTGCTTCTTTGGCTGATTCTCTCTATAAATGTAAGAAGTAATTATTTTGAGTTATTTTCAAAGACGTGCTGCCATACTTGGCACTAAGTTGATTCGTGAATCTTTAGCAAATAATTGACGACAGAGTTCAGGACTATACACACAGCCAAGCTGCAAAAACATCAGTCACGTAGCATAGACATTGTTAGGAAAGCACTTCTTCATCTGAAATGGTTAGGTCATGTCGGATGTTACTTCACATACCAAAATAAGTTCTCTGCAATTTGTTTGCCATCCATATCGTTGAGTCAATGCGCATTTAGTAAATTGCTAGCACCAGTGAGTTTTGTCACAGTTTGTGCTTTGGTGTATTTTATTACCTGGTTAGCTTTTTCCAAAGTGAATGCAGTGTCAGACTCTGGAACTTTACCTTATTCGCAAGCTAATAAGCTAGACTACTACTGTTTTATGGATACTGGCAAAAACATAAGACTTCTGGGTTAGAAACAAAGAATTTTATTACTCACATCACAGCAAGCGAAATGAGTCTTAGGGTGGCCTTGGTATTCCAACACCCTCCGAGTCCTACAGGGCATTGCAGAAGGGCCCATGTGGATGTTACGCAAACTGTCCGTCTGCATGGCAGCCAGGGAACACTAAGCTGGGAGGATCTGAGGCTTGTAGAGTGAGTGGTAAGGAAACCTGCCCATTATCTGGAGCTGAGATGTTGTCTCTTTCCTCAAGGTGGCTCTCTTCAAGCACAACCCTGAGAAACGGCCTGAGCGAAGAGCCTTGCCTGTTCCACATACGG